>NC_133727.1:1855984-1910231 GCF_048934315.1 Petromyzon marinus
GACAGTGCCAGGCTAGGTGCACCTTGAGGAGGCTACTGGGGACAGTGCCAGACTAGGTGCACCTTGAGGAGGCTACTGGGGACAGTGCCAGGCTAGGTGCACCTTGAGGAGGCTACTGGGGACAGTGCCAGGCTAGGTGCACCTTGAGGAGGCTACTGGGCAGTGCCAGGCTAGGTGCACCTTCAGGAGGCGACTGGGGACAGTGTCAGGCTAGGTGCACCTTCAGGAGGCGACTGGGGACAGTGTCAGGCTAGGTGCACCTTGAGGAGGCGACTGGGGACAGTGCCAGGCTAGGTGCACCTTGAGGCTACTGGGCAGCTGGAGGCAGTCGCCCTCCAGCAACAACGGAGGGCGGAGGAGCGACGCTCACAACAACGAGCGTGGCGCTGGGGCGGATAAAGCACAGCAGGTTGGCACAGCAGGGGGCACAGGTGGTGCATCGGCCACTCATCCCGAGCCATGGGTCTGTCCCAGTGTCCTCATGTGAGCTATCCACACTTCACGTGGCCTCAATGTGCACCTAGCCTGGCACAAGCGCCTTGGTGACGTGAACGGCGGCTGTTGTGAGAGCGTGTGGTGAGGGTGTGGTGGGTTCGGTGAGTGTTTGTGGTGAGGTGAGTGAGTGGTGAGTGTGTGTTGAGTGAGGGGTGAGTGAGGTGAGTGAGTGGTGAGTGTGTGGTGAGTGTTTGTGGTGAGGTGAGAGTGTGGTGAGTGTGGTGAGTGTGTGGTGAGTGTGGTGAGTGTGGTGTGAGTGTGTGGTGAGTGTGGTGAGTGAGGTGAGTGTGTGGTGAGTGTGTGGTGAGTGTGGTGAGTGAGTGTGGTGAGTGTGGTGTGAGTGTGGTGAGTGAGTGGTGAGTGCGTGGTGAGTGTGTGGTGAGTGTGGTGAGTGTGTGGTGAGTGTGGTGAGTGCGTGGTGAGTGCGTGGTGAGTGAGTGTGTGGTGAGTGAGGTGAGTGTGTGGTGAGTGTGTGGTGAGTGAGTGGTGAGTGTGGTGAGTGTGTGGTGAGTGCGTGGTGAGTGAGTGTGTGGTGAGTGAGGTGAGTGTGTGGTGAGTGAGTGGTGAGTGTGGTGAGTGCGTGGTGAGTGCGTGGTGAGTGTGTGGTGAGTGTGTGGTGAGTGAGTGGTGAGTGAGATGAGTGCATGGTGAGTGAGGTGAGTGTGTGGTGAGTGGTGAGTGAGGTGAGTGTGTGGTGAGTGTGGTGAGTAAGTGCTGAGTGTGTGGTGAGTGCGTGGTGAGTGAGGTGAGTATGTGGTGAGTGTGTGGTGAGTGAGTGGTGAGTGAGATGAGTGAGTGGTGAGTGTGTGGTGATTGTGGTGAGTGTGAGGTGAGTGTGAGGTGAGTGTGTGGTGAGTGTGGTGAGTGTGTGGTGAGTGAGGTGAGTGTGTGGTGAGTGTGTGGTGAGTGGTGAGTTAGGTGAGTGTGTGGTGAGTGGTGAGTAGTGAGTGAGGTGAGTGTGTGGTGAGTAAGTGGTGAGTGGTGAGTGAGGTGAGTGTGTGGTGAGTAAGTGGTGAGTGTGTGGTGAGTGGTGAGTGAGGTGAGTGTGTGGTGAGTGAGTGGTGAGTTAGGTGAGTGTGTGGTGAGTGGTGAGTCAGGTGAGTGTGTGGTGAGTGAGGTGAGTGTGTGGTGAGTGTGTGGTGAGTGAGGTGAGTGAGGTGAGTGTGTGGTGAGTGAGGTGTGTGGTGAGTGAGTGGTGAGTGAGTGGTGAGTGTGAGGTGAGTGTGGTGAGTGTGTGTGAGTGTGTGGTGAGTGTGAGGTGAGTGTGGTGAGTGTGTGGTGAGTGTGTGGTGAGTGAGGTGAGTGTGTGGTGAGTGTGTGGTGAGTGTGTGGTGAGTGTGTGGTGAGTGAGGTGAGCGTGTGGTGAGTAAGTGGTGAGTGTGTGGTGAGTGGTGAGTGAGGTGAATGTGTGGTGAGTGTGTGGTGAGTGTGTGGTGAGTGTGTGGTGAGTGGTGAGTTAGGTGAGTGTGTGGTGAGTGTGTGGTGAGTGTGAGGTGAGTGTGGTGAGTGTGTGGTGAGTGTGGTGAGTGTGTGGTAAGTGTGTGGTGAGTGTGTGGTGAGTGAGGTGAGTGTGTGGTGAGTAATTGGTGAGTGTGTGGTGAGTGGTGAGTGAGGTGAGTGTGTGGTGAGTGTGTGGTGAGTGAGGTGAGTGTGTGGTGAGTGTGTGGTGAGTGGTGAGTAGGTGAGTGTGTGGTGAGTGGTGAGTGGGTGAGTGAGGTGAGTGTGTGGTGAGTAAGTGGTGAGTGTGTGGTGAGTGGTGAGTGTGTGGTGAGTGAGTGGTGAGTTAGGTGAGTGTGGTGAGTCAGGTGAGTGTGTGGTGAGTGAGGTGAGTGTGTGGTGAGTGAGGTGAGTGTGTGGTGAGTGTGTGGTGAGTGTGGTGAGTGTGTGGTGAGTGTGGTGAGTGTGTGGTGAGTGAGGTGAGTGAGGTGAGTGTGTGGTGAGTGAGTGGTGAGGGAGTGGTGAGTTAAGTGAGTGAGGTGAGTGTGTAGTGAGTGAGTGTGTGGTGAGTGAGTGGTGAGTGTGTGGTAAGTGAGTGGTGAGTGTGTGGTGAGTGAGGTGAGTGTGTGGTGAGTGTGTGGTGAGTGAGTGGTGAGTGTGTGGTGAGTGGTGTGGTGAGTGAGGTGAGTGTGTGGTGAGTGTGTTGTGAGTGAGTGGTGAGTGTGTGGTGAGTGTGTGGTGAGTGTGGTGAGTGTGTGGTGAGTGAGGTGAGTGTGTGGTGAGTGTGTGGTGAGTGGTGAGTTAGGTGAGTGTGTGGTGAGTGGTGAGTAGTGAGTGAGGTGAGTGTGTGGTGAGTAAGTGGTGAGTGGTGAGTGAGGTGAGTGTGTGGTGAGTAAGTGGTGAGTGTGTGGTGAGTGGTGAGTGAGGTGAGTGTGTGGTGAGTGAGTGGTGAGTAGGTGAGTGTGTGGTGAGTGGTGAGTCAGGTGAGTGTGTGGTGAGTGAGGTGAGTGTGTGGTGAGTGTGTGGTGAGTGAGGTGAGTGAGGTGAGTGTGTGGTGAGTGAGGTGAGTGTGTGGTGAGTGAGTGGTGAGTGAGTGGTGAGTGTGAGGTGAGTGTGGTGAGTGTGTGGTGAGTGTGTGTGAGTGTGAGGTGAGTGTGGTGAGTGTGTGGTGAGTGTGGTGAGTGTGTGGGTGAGTGTGTGGTGAGTGAGGTGAGTGTGTGTGAGTGAGGTGAGCGGTGGTGAGTAAGTGGTGAGTGTGTGGTGAGTGGTGAGTGAGTGAATGTGTGGTGAGTGTGTGGTGAGTGAGGTGAGTGTGTGGTGAGTGTGTGGTGAGTGGTGAGTTAGGTGAGTGTGTGGTGAGTGTGTGGTGTGGTGAGGTGAGTGTGGTGAGTGTGTGGTGAGTGTGGTGAGGAGTGGTAAGTGAGTGGAGGAGAGATGTGTGCGTGAGTGAGGTGAGGTGTGGTGAGTTAGGTGAGTGTGTGGTATGAGTGTGTGAGGTGGTGAGTTAGGGGAGTGTGTGGTGAGTGGTGAGTGAGTGAGTGAGGTGAGGTGAGTGGGTGAGTAAGTGGTGAGTGTGTGGTGAGTGGTGAGTGTGGTGAGTGTAGTGGTGAGTTAGGTGAGTGTGGTGAGTCAGGTGAGTGTGTGGTGAGTGAGGTGAGTGTGTGGTGAGTGTGTGGTGAGGTGGTGAGTGTGTGGTGAGTGAGGTGAGTTATGATGTGAGTGTGTGGTGAGTGAGGTGAGTGTGTGGTGAGTGAGGTGGTGAGGGAGGTGAGTTAAGTGAGTGAGGTGAGTGTGTAGTGAGTGAGTGGTGTGGTGAGTGGTGAGTGTGTGGTAAGTGAGTGGTGAGTGTGTGGTGAGTGTGTGGTGAGTGTGAGGTGAGTGTGGTGAGTGTGTGGTGAGTGTGGTGTGGGTGTGTGGTGAGTGTGTGGTGAGTGAGGTGAGTGTGTGGTGAGTGAGGGTGAGTGTGTGGTGAGTAAGTGGTGAGTGTGTGGTGAGTGAGGTGAGTGTGTGGTGAGTGTGTGGTGAGTGAGGTGAGTGTGTGGTGAGTGTGTGGTGAGTGAGTGGTGAGTGTGTGGTGAGTGTGTGGGTGTGTGGTGAGTGTGTGGTGAGTGAGGTGAGTGAGGTGAGTGTGTGGTGAGTGAGGTGAGTGTGTGGTGAGTGAGTGGTGAGGGAGTGGTGAGTTAAGTGAGTGACGTGAGTGTGTAGTGAGTGAGTGTGTGGTGAGTGAGTGGTGAGTGTGTGGTAAGTGAGGTGGTGAGTGTGTGGTGAGTGTGTGGGAGTAAGTGGTGAGTGTGTGGTGAGTGGTGAGTGATGTGAGTTAGGTGAGTGTGTGGTGAGTGGTGAGTGTGTGGTGAGTGTGTGAGTGTGTGGTGAGTGTGTGGTGAGTGTGTGTGAGTGAGAGAGTGTGTGGTGAGTGAATGGTGAGTGTGTGCTGAGTGTGTGTGTGAGTGTGTGGTGAGTGTGTGGTGAGTAAGTGGGATGGAGGGGAGGGGTGCGGCCCCCATTCCCAGTCAATGTTGAGGAGCGGGGGTGTAGGGGGCCGTCTCCCCCCTCCCCTCCCCCGCTGCCCCCCTCCAACCCCCCTCCACCCCTCCCTCCGGTCTCGCGCCGCGCGCCACCTCCCGCCCCTACCCCACGCGGGGGGGCGCAGCGCGCGGATGACGTCACCGATGGTGGAGGCTGCGAAGAAGCGAACCTCCGCCTCCATAGCCCCGCCCCCCCAATCCTAGGGGGAGGGGGGGGATAGGGGCGGGGGGTGAGGCAGGGTGACGTCACCCTGAACCCGCTGACCTCCCCGACACGAGTTGACCTCTGAGTGTGTGTGACCTTGTCACGAGCAGGAGCACGTGTTGAGGAAGGCGAGGTAGTCAATGTCTCAGCACGGAGAGAGAGAGAGACACGCAGACTACAAATATACAACAGGCGACAGGGTCGGGATCGCACCCACGACCTCCTGTAGACCAGGCGAGGTAGTCAACGTCTCAGCACGGAGAGAGAGAGACACGCAAACTACAAATATACAACAGGCGTCAGGGTCGTGATTGAACCCACGACCTCCTGTAGACCAGGCGAGGTAGTCAACGTCTCAGCACGGAGAGAGAGAGAGAGAGACATGCAAACTACAAATATACAGCAGGCATCGTCAGGGTCGTGATTGAACCCACGACCTCCTGTAGACCAGGCGAGGTAGTCAACGTCTCAGCACGGAGATAGAGAGAGAGAGACATGCAAACTACAAATATACAGCAGGCATCGTCAGGGTCGTGATTGAACCCACGACCTCCTGTAGACCAGGCGAGGTAGTCAACGTCTCAGCACGGAGAGAGAGAGGACACGCAAACTACAAATATACAGCAGGCGTCAGGGTCGTGATTGAACCCACGACCTCCTGTAGACCAGGCGAGGTAGTCAACGTCTCAGCACGGAGAGAGAGAGAGACACGCAAACTACAAATATACAGCAGGCGTCAGGGTCGGGATTGAACCCACGACCTCCTGTACACCAGGCGAGGTAGTCAACGTCTCAGCACGGAGAGAGAGAGACACGCAAACTACAAATATACAGCAGGCGTCAGGGTCGTGATTGAACCCACGACCTCCTGTAGACCAGGCGAGGTAGTCAACGTCTCAGCACGGAGAGAGAGAGAGACACGCAAACTACAAATATACAGCAGGCGTCAGGGTCGTGATTGAACCCACGACCTCCTGTAGACCAGGCGAGGTAGTTAACATCTCACCACGGAGAGAGAGAGACACGCAAACTACAAATATACAGCAGGCGTCAGGGTCGTGATTGAACCCACGACCTCCTGTAGACCAGGCGAGGTAGTCAACGTCTCACCACGGGCAGAGAGAGACACGCAAACTCCAAATATACAGCAGCAGGCATGGTCAGGGTCGGGATCGAACCCACGACCTCCTGTAGACCAGGCGAGGTAGTCAACGTCTCACCACGGGCAGAGAGAGACACGCAAACTACAAATATACAGCAGCAGCAGCAGGCATCGTCAGGGTCGTGATCGAACCCACGACCTCCTGAAGACCAGGCGAGGTAGTTCACATCCTCCTACCGTGGCAACAAGAGTAAGACCTCCTTGTAAAATGAGAAGGGATCATCCCAGTAAGAACGCCTTCTCTGTTGACACCAAGTGGAAACACCTTCTCATCGTGCGTAAAAT
Organism: Petromyzon marinus; assembly: GCF_048934315.1. Lineage (NCBI taxonomy): Eukaryota > Metazoa > Chordata > Hyperoartia > Petromyzontiformes > Petromyzontidae > Petromyzon > Petromyzon marinus. The sequence goes on from NC_133727.1 coordinate 1,862,094, forward strand.
GTGTCTCGTGCTACGATTCGGGTATCAGATTTGTGCCTGAGAGGCCTCCGCACAGCACGTAAAACAAAACGAAATGTGATTCAAACAGGGTGACAACACCTCGTAGCGATCAATATTATTCACAATCGAGGTTTTTGGAGTTAGATCGCGTCAGTGTATACATAATAAAAGGGTTTTTCAAATTTTCTTGCAGTGTTTTTTTCACACCTGATGATGATTGCTTGTGTTGCAGTCGAAAACGTCGTCAGAATTGTATTGTTTATATTTTTATTATTTTATTATTTCCTTTCTACGTGGTGACTTTACCGAAAGAACCAAGAATATAGGGTTTATATATATAATAGGGTTTTCCCCTTTTTTTCTGGCAACATATCTGAAACCTTTTTACGAGGATTCACGTCTGCATTAACCACAATACCTGCAGTCAAAATGCAAATAAACACCATACTATGATAATATGATGCATTGTCCTTGAAACTGATTGGTCCACAGCAAAGGAGGTGTAATGGTGTAGATGCTCACCCCGAGCCCTCATTACTTTGATAGTGGCATTGTCTTTGAGCTGTGACGCCTCTTGGCGTCATCTGGTCGAGCACCAATTGGGTCGAGGCTCAAAAGAAAGACGACCCTTGGTGTGGACCAATCAGTTTCAAGGACAATGCCACAAATATTATCAGAGTATGTTTTTTGTTTGCATTTCGACTGCAGGTATTGTGGTTAATGCAGTGAAATGAATCCTTGTAAAAAGGTTTCAGTTTTGTCGCCAGAAAAAAAGGTGAAAAACCCTGTTATTACATTTTGGTACTGGCAATTGGAGGTCTAATGATGTAGTGTATAGTCGTATAGTGTATAGTGTAGTTTATAGTGTAGTGTATAGTCGTATAGTGTATAGTGTAGTTTATAGTGTAGTGTATAGTAGTGTAGTGTATAGTGTAGTGTATAGTGTAGTGTATAGTGTAGTGTATAGGGTAGTGTATAGTGTAGTATATAGTAGTGTAGTGTATAGGGTAGTGTATAGTAGTGTATAGTAGTGTAGTGTATAGTAGTGTAGTTTATAGTGTAGTATATAGTAGTGTAGTGTATAGTGTAGTGTATAGTAGTTTATAGTGTATTGTATAGTAGTGTATAGTCGAATAGTGTATCGTGTAGTGTATAGTGTAGTGTATAGTAGTGTTTAGTAGTGTAGTTGTATAGTAGTGTATTGTAGTGTAGTGTGAAGGGTAGTGTATAGTGTAGTGTATAGTAGTGTAGTGTACAGTGTGGTGTAGTATACTACTTCAGCCCACCGCTGTGTTGGAGAGTAAATCCACAACGTTTACAATTTGAGTAGCACGACATTTGACTCGCAATGAACTTGATTCTGACTGTTTGCTGCTGTGGCTGCTGTTGTTATTTTATTCTCCAACGTACAACCGGTGGTGCTGTACTAGTAACGAATTGGCAAGTTCTGTTTACGTGAGATACCTTATTAATTATCTGTTGTCGGTTTGTGGTGTCGGTGTTTAATGACATATTCATATATTGTTACGCGATCTAACTAAAAAAAAACTCGAATGGACCAAACAAACTTGAATCTTGACTTAAAGTTGTCGTGGCTGCAGGAATTTATATTCTTGGGTCTTTCCGTAAAGTCACGTAGATTGGTTCAAATAAAAAAAAAATAACAAACAGAAAAAACTTGACTTCACCACACAGTGGTACAAATTTTATCGACCCGGACGGAGGGAGAGGATGATGATGGGTCCGAGCCTTCATCCGTCAGTGGAGCCACGGGGGGACGCGGTTACATCGCGACGAAAAATCGCAGCTCACCACGGTGGCTATGAGATGTTAACTACCTCGCCTGGTATACAGGAGGTCGTGGGTTCAATCCCGACCCTGGCCATGCCTGCTGCTGTATATTTGGAGTTTGCGTGTCTCTCTCTCCCTGTGGTGAGATGTTAACTACCTCGCCTGGTCTACAGGAGGTCGTGGGTTGAATCCCGACCCTGACGCCCGCTGCTGTATATTTGGAGTTTGCGTGTCTCTCTCTCTCTCCGTGGTCGCGTGGATTTTTCTCAACCTCACCACGCGACGACGACGACGATGACGACGATGACGACGACGATGATGATGATGACGATGATGCGCCATCTCGTTTGCGCTACCATTTGCCATAGCCAAGTCAACTTCTCAACGGGGTGCTTACGCTCCACTACCGCACGTGGACACACGAATAAAGAGTTGTCGAGTTCAACTGGACAGGAGTTCCGCCACGAGGCAGGGCCCGAACCTACTTGCTGTGCCGCACTCACCTCGCTGTCCCCGGACGCGTCCCCGTCGCCCGCGGCTCCCTGCCGCTCCGGGAGGTCGCGGCGGCGGCAGGCGACGACTCCCGTGACTGCCACGAGGACGATCACCGAGAGGAGCATCGGGCACGTGGGAGCAGGAGGAGGAGGAGGGGTGACGGTGATTGTAGCTGAGGGTGATTGTAGCTGACGGTGATTGTAGCTGACGGTGATTGTAGCTGATGGTGATTGTAGCTGACGGTGATTGTAGTTGATGGGGATTGTAGCTGATGGGGATTATGACTGGTGGTGATTGTAGCTGATGGTGATTGTAGTTGACGGGGATTGTAGCTGATGGGGATTATGACTGGTGGTGATTGTAGCTGATGATGATTGTAGCTGATGGTGATTATGACTGGTGGTGATTGTAGCTGACGGTGATTGTAGCTGATGGTGATTGTAGCTGGTGGTGATTGTAGCTGATGGTGATTGTAGCTGATGGTGATTGTAACTGATTGTTATAACTGATGATGATTATAACTGATGATTACAACTGATTGTTATAACTGATGATGATTATAACTGATGATGATTATAACTGATGATTATAACTGATGATCATTATAACTGGTGAGTATAACTTATGACGATGATTGTAACTGATTGCTATGACTTACGATTATTATAACCGATTATTAAAACCGATGAAGATGCTTAATCCTGATTATGTGGAGTATGATAATGATTCTGCTGCTGCTGATGATGATTCTGCTGCTGATGATGATTCTGCTGCTGTTGCTGATGATGATTCTGCTGCTGATGATGATATCACAGACACACGCTGCCGTGAGATGTCCTCTGTGCTTTAATACCCCGTGGCGAATGGAAGGGTTGGGGCTGGGGGCGGGTTGACGGAGTTGGGGGGGGGTTATGGAGGTGTGTCTGTGTGTGTGTCTGTGTGTGTGTCTGTGTGTGTGTCTGTGTGTGTGTGTCTGTGTGTGTGTCTGTGTGTGTACGTGGGGAGCGGTGGTGCATCGGTTAGCGCTACGCTGCGCTACGAACCCTGGCGACCCGAGTTCGATTCCCGCTCACGACCGACACCAGGTGGCGATTATCTGAACCGGTCCTGGGCCTCCCCTGGGTCGACTCAGCCTCAAATTAGTAGCTGGTGCGGTGTGTAGTAAACATCGTCACTGGGGAGACAAAGGCGGTCGGGCGTGGTGCTGGCCACCCACTCCCTCGTGTGCTGTTTCAGCCTTTATGGGTGCTGCTTGCAAACAGCGCTTTTGCAGGGGGAGCTTTGTCTTTGTGATAGCGTGGTAAGTGTGGTGGTGAGTGTGGTGGTGAGTATGGTGAGTGTGGTGGTGAGTGTAGTGGTGAGTGTGGTTGCGAGTGTGGTTGCGAGTGTGGTTGCGAGTGTGGTGGCGAGTGTGGTGGCGAGTGTGGTGGCGAGTGTGGTGGCGAGTGTGGTGAGTGTAGTGGTGAGTGTGGTGAGTGTGGTGGCGAGTGTGGTGGCGAGTGTGGTAAGTGTGGTGGTGAGTGTGGTGAGTGTGGTGGTGAGTGTGGTGGTGAGTGTGGTGGCGAGTGTGGTAAGTGTGGTGGTGAGTGTGGTGAGTGTGGTGGTAAGTGTGGTGGTGAGTGTGGTGGTGAGTGTGGTGAGTGTGGTGGCGAGTGTGGTGGTAAGTGTAATAGTGGTGAGTATGGTGAGTGTGGCGGTGAGTCTGGCGATGAGTGTGATGGTGAGTGTAATAGTGGTGAGTGTGGTGAGTGTAATAGTGGTGAGTGCGGTAAGTGTGGCGGTGAGTGTGGTGGTGAGTGTAATAGTGGTGAGTGTGGCGGTGAGTGTAATAGTGGTGAGTGTGGTGAGTGTAATAGTGGTAAGTGTGGTGATTGTGGCGGTGAGTGTGGCGGTGAGTGTGGTGGTGAGTGTAATAGTGGTGAGTGTGGTGACTGTAATAGTGGTAAGTGTGGTGAGTGCGGCGGTGAGTGTGGCGGTGAGTGTGGTGGTGAGTGTAATAGTGGTGAGTGTGGTGAGTGTAATAGTGGTGAGTGTGGCGGTGAGTGTAATAGTGGTGAGTGTGGTGAGTGTAATAGTGGTAAGTGTGGTGATTGTGGCGGTGAGTGTGGCGGTGAGTGTGGCGGTGAGTGTGGTGGTGAGTGTAATAGTGGTGAGTGTGGTGAGTGTAATAGTGGTGAGTGTGGTGAGTATGGCGGTGAGTGTGGCGGTGAGTGTGGTGGTGAGTGTAATAGTGGTAAGTGTGGTGAGTGTGGCGGTGAGTGTGGTGAGTGTAATAGTGGTAGGTGTGGTGAGTGTGGCGGTGAGTGTGGCGGTGAGTGTGGTGGTGAGTGTAATAGTGGTGAGTGTGGTGAGTGTAATAGTGGTAAGTGTGGTGAGTGTGGCGGTGAGTGTGATGGTGAGTGTAATAGTGGTGAGTGTGGTGAGTGTGGTGAGTGTAATAGTGGTGAGTGTGGTGGTGAGTGCAATAGTGGTGAGTGTGGTGGTGAGTGTAATAGTGGTAAGTGTGGTGAGTGTGGCGGTGAGTGTGGTGAGTGTAATAGTGGTAAGTGTGGTGAGTGTGGCGGTGAGTGTGGCGGTGAGTGTGGTGGTGAGTGTAATAGTGGTGAGTGTGGTGAGTGTGGTGAGTGTAATAGTGGTGAGTGTGGTGGTGAGTGCAATAGTGGTGAGTGTGGCGGTGAGTGTAATAGTGGTGAGTGTGGTGGTGAGTGCAATAGTGGTGAGTGTGGCGGTGAGTGTAATAGTGGTGAGTGTGGTGAGTGTGGCGGTGAGTGTGGTGGTGAGTGTAATAGTGGTGAGTGTGGTGAGTGTAATCGTGGTAAGTGTGGTGAGTGTGGTGGTGAGTATAATAGTGGTGAGTGTGGTGAGTGTAATAGTGGTAAGTGTGGTGAGTGTGATGGTGAGTGTAATAGTGGTGAGTGTGGTGGTGAGTGTAATAGTAGTGAGTGTGGTGAGTGTAATAGTGGTGAGTGTGGTATAACATCAATGGCCTTGGCAATGATGACCTATTGACCTCGACCAAATTATTAAAGCGCAAAAAAAGCTCATTACGTTCAATCAAAACACAGCCTCCTTCCAAGGCTTTAAATTAAAATCCTTCGCAACTTCCACCCTCATTACAAATCAATAAGCTCTCCCTCGCCCAGACATCATCCTGCGTGTTTGTGGACTGGTTCAGGGGAGGAGTCAAGAGAGGTGGAGCCTCGCTTGGAACCCGGCCTCGATTGCCGAGATCCTCACCGACAGAACTCGCCCCATCGTTCTGTTAAAGGCTATACGGGTGACCTTTGTCTTTGCCTCGTTTGCCGTGCCGGCCTTCATAGCTGACGGCACTTGCCCCAACAGTGTGTGCAGGCTACCCGGGGGGACCTTTGTCTTTGCCTGTCTGTGCGTGTGGCATTTATCTCTGCCCCGTGGAGTGACGTCACTGCTAATCTCGCCACCCCCACGGCCATGGCCACCAACACCAACATCAGCCACAACTACAGCCACAACATCAACGACAGCCACAACATCAGCCACAGCCACAACTACAGCCCCAACACTAACGCGAGCTCTCATACAACACCAGCCCCAACGTTAGGGTCAATACCAGTCCAAATAACTACAACTACCCCTACCACTACACCTACCACTATACCTACCACTACCCCTACCACTACCCCTATCACTACCACTACACCTACCACTATCCCTATCACTACCACTACCCCTGCCACTACCCCTACACCTACCACTACCCCTATCACTACCACTACCCTTACCACTACCCCTCCCACTACCCCTACACCTACCACTACTCCTACACCTACCACTACTCCTACCACTACCCATACCACTACCCCTCCCACTACCCCTATCCCTACCACTACCCCTGCCACTACCCCTACACCTACCACTACCCCTACCACTTCCCCTACACCTACCACTACCCCTATCACTACCACTACCCTTACCACTACCCCTCCCACTACCCCTACACCTACCACTACTCCTACACCTACCACTACTCCTACCACTACCCATACCACTACCCCTCCCACTACCCCTATCCCTACCACTACCCCTGCCACTACCCCTACCCCTACCACTACTCCTCTCACTACCCCTACCATTACCCCTACCCCTACCCCTCCCACTACCCCTATCCCTACCACTACCCCTGCCACTACCCCTACACCTACCACTACCCCTACCACTACCCCTACACCTACCACTACCCCTATCACTGCCACTACCCCTCCCACTACCCCTACACCTACCACTACTCCTACCACTACCCCTACCACTACCCCTCCCACTACCCCTACACCTACCACTACTCCTACCACTACCCCTACCACTACCCCTCCCACTACCCCTATCCCTACCCCTGCCACTACCCCTACACCTACCACTACCCCTACCACTACCCCTACACCTACCACTACCCCTACTACTACCCCTACACCTACCACTACCCCTATCACTACCACTACCCTTACCACTACCCTTACCACTACCCCTCCCACTACCCCTACCCCTACCACTACTCCTCTCACTACCCCTACCACTATACCTACCCCTACCACCCCAACCCCCTACACGAACCCTGCCGCTAGGGTGGTGGCGATGCCTGCGGAGCTGATGGCTGTCACCACGAGGGGGCGCTATAGCCCGCAGGGCAGACTGCCCTCACTGATACCGGGCAGCTGGGAATTCCATATTCCCATGACGGCGTTCAGTCCATCCGCTTATCTTTTCTTTGTAAACACTGCTAAGCAGTGGTAAACGGCTCAATGCAACACGCGGCCAGTAACAAACCGCACTGCCACACACATTGTGTAGCGGATATGAGTTAACGTGTTAATTCCTATTCGAGGTTATTGTTGTTGTTAAGAGCTTGGGGGTAAAGAGACGGTGGTGGTGGGAGGAGGGAATTTCAGAGTGGAGCAGTGCGAGAGGAGAAGCAAAGAGAGAAGCGAGGTGACCTTCAGTGTGGTGAGTGGCTGGGTGAGTGGGTGGGTGGGTGAGTGGGTGGGTGGGTGAGTGAGTGGGTGGGTGGGTGAGTGAATGGGTGGGTGGGTGAGTGAGTGGGTGGGTTAGTGAGTGAGTGGGTGAGTGGGTGGGTGAGTGAGTGAGTGGGTGAGTGGGTGGGTGGGTGAGTGAGTGAGTGGGTGGGTTAGTGAGTGGGTGGGTGAGTGAGTGAGTGAGTGGGTGAGTGGGTGGGTGAGTGGGTGGGTGGGTGAGTGAGTGAGTGGGTGGGTGAGTGAGTGAGTGGGTGGATGAGTGGGTGGGTGGGTGAGTAAGTGGGTGAGTGGGTGGGTGGGTGGGTGAGTGAGTGAGTGAGTGGGTGAGTGAGTGAGTGGGTGGGTGGATGAGTGAGTGAGCGAGTGGGTGAGTGAGTGAGTGGGTGGGTGAGTGGGTGGGTGGGCGGGTGGGTGGGTGAGCGAGTGGGAGGAGGAGTGAGTTTGTTGGTGAGTGAATGGGTGGATGGGTGAGTAAGTGGGTAGGTGTGTGAGTGAGTGAGTGGGTAAGTGGATGGGTGGGTGAGTGAGTGAGTGGGTGAGTGGGTGAGTGAGTGAGTGGCTGGGCGTGTGAGTGAGTTTGTTGGTGAGTGTGTGGGTGGATGGGTGAGTAAGCGAGTGAGTGGCTGGGCGTGTGAGTGAGTGGGTGAGTGAGTGAGTTTGTTGGTGAGTGAATGGGTGGGTGAGTGAGTGAGTGGGGTTGGCGTGTGAGTGAGTGAGTGGGTGAGTTTGTTGGTGAGTGAATGGGTGGGTGAGTGGGTAAGTGAGTTTCTTCGTGAGTGTGTGGGTGGATGGGTGAGTCGTGGATTGTCGAATCTAATTACAAACCGCTCTACAACGCCCACCACCCCAGTTCGACTTCTGACCCTGACTCACACCACCACCATCGGTGTCCATCCAATTATCTCTACCTGACCCGTGGCTCCCCTAGGTCGACTCAGCCTTACGCCAGTAACCCAAGCCTGCTGCACTCGTGCGCTCAGCATCAACATTGGGGAGACAAAGGCGGCCGGGCGTTGGTGGTGCTGGCCCTGACAGGTGCTCGCCAACAAAGCAGAACTGGAAACTTGGAATCGATTTCCTTTCCCCCAGGATTCGATTCCAGTGACCCCGGAATCGATTCCCGTGCCCCCCCCCCCCCCCCCCTCATTCATTACCAAGCTCCTGTGACCCTAAATGACCCCATTAGGTGGTGGATGGAACTAATTTGCATACATTAATGGGATGGAGGGGGGGGGTTCTAATTGGTGCTGTCAATATTCTGTCTGGGAGAGGAATGCGGAGTGGGTGCTGTGAGCGATCGAGGCGTGCGGATGGGTGGAGATACCCACAGTAAATTGTGTCAACCCCCACACTCCACCCCCTCCACTCCACCCCCTCCACCCCCCACTCCACACCCCCCACACCACCCCCCACACCCCCCACTCCACCCCCCACTCCACACCCCCCACACCACCCCCCACACCCCCCACTCCACCCCCCCCTCCACACCCCCCACACCCCCCACTCCACCCCCCACTCCACACCCCCCACACCACCCCCCACACCCTCCACCCACCCACCCTCCACCCCACACCCTCCACCCCCGCCCCCCACCCCACACCCACCCACACCCCACCCACCCTACTACCATCCCACCCACCCTACCATCACCCCCCACCCCACCCTCCACCCACCCACACCCCCCACCCACCCTACCACAACCCCCACCCCCCACCCTCCACCCACCCTACCCCCCCACCCACCAGCCCGCACCCACCCCACCCTCTCCACCTTCACGCGCGGGTGTTAATTGTCCAAACTTCGACCATGCGAGGACGTGAACAGGGCCCAGCGTCCCGTGCCCTATTCGCCTGGCCAGGGCTTACGCTTCCATCGACAAGGGCAGGGCTCTGGGTTATCCTTACAATCAATAATGAACCTTCATTAGGGTGGGACCGGGAGTCAGAGCCATTCCACGTTCACCTTGGCCGGTGCGACCGGGATGTCCTCTGGCCACCTCCATTATAATTTTGGACCACGTTTCTTTGATTTCGTGACCTCGTAGCTCGAGACGCTTTCTCGTGGCCCTGGTCGCGCGCGTTCTGAGGGATGGCTCGCGTTATTATTGATCAATCACGTGACGGGAGTCTGCCAATTAAAATCAGTAAAGCTCGGTGAATCTGCCCGTCAGCCGAGTCAAGTCAACCACGTGGCACCTGCTGGGCCCCTGATCCCTGACGCGGCCTGAAAAGGCGCACCTAGCCTGGCACGAGCGCCGTCGAATGGCGGTTGTGTTGATGTTGTTGTTGCTGCTGTGACGTCCAACGTATGGGGAGCGGTGGTGCAGCGGTTAGCGCGCTGCGAACCGGGCGAGCCCCAGTTCGATTCCCGCTCAAGGCCACCACCGACACCAGGTGACGGTCAACTGAACCGGTCCTGGGTCTCCCCTAGGTCGACTCAGCCTCAAACGGTTTACCCGGCGCGGTTTGGTAAACATCGCCACTGGGTGGGGGAGAGACAAAGGCGGCCGGGCGTGTTGCTGGCCACCCACCCCTTCGTGTGCCACAGTGCCGGTAGCCTTCGTAGCTGCTGCTGCTGCTGCTCGCTAGCAGCACTTGCCCCGACCTTCTGCTGCAGGCTACGCGGGGGACCTTTGACCTTCTGCGAGCACTCCCGCACGCGCACGCACGCGCGCATGGCAATTAACTCCCCAGCGAGTTTGGGACCCCCCCCACCCTCCCCCACCCCCCCACCCCCCCCACCCCCCCCACCCTCCCCCACCCCCCCCACCCCCCCCACCCCCCCACGTCCCACGACCGGCCCCGATCTCCTGCTGACTAATTATGCAAATGAGTGCCGTGCTTCTGATTACGGTAATCTAGTTAGAGATGCAAATGAGGGAGGTCGCGTTGGAGGGGGGAGGGGGCGGTTTGGGGGGGTGGGGGTGGAGGGGTGCAAGGAGGGTGGAGAGGGAGGGGGGTGGGGGTGGAGGGGGTGGAGGGGGGGTGGAGGTGGGGGTGGAGGGTGGGGGTGGAGGGGAGGGGCAGTGAGAGTGGGGGTGGAGGGGAGGTAGTGGTGGAGGGTGGGGGTGGAGGGTGGGGGTGGAGGGGGGGTGGAGGATGGGGGTGGAGGGTGGGGGTGGAGGGTGGGAGTGGAGGGGGTGGAGGGTGGGGGTGGAGGGGAGGTAGTGGTGGAGGGTGGGGGTGGAGGGGTACAGGTGGAGGGTGCAGGCGGGGTGCTGGTGGGGGTGGTGGAGGGTGGGGGGGGGTAGAGGGTGGAGGGCAGTGGAGGCGCAGGGCGTCTGGGGTGGAGGGAGTGGCTGCATGGCGGGATGGGTGGGTGAGGAGGGTGGTGGATTGTAATCCCCCTGCTCTCCCGTCTTTGCAGAACTTCCACAATGACAACGACTCAGTAAGTGAGGCGTGAACAAACGAGACGTGTGACCCGCATGGCGTGGGCAGGGAGCTGCCCAGCAGGTGGTTGACCAAGGCGGTGAGAACGTCATCCGCGTGCGTAGGGAGATCAGGAGTCTCAACACGCTTGCGATGTTTCGATTCATTGATGAGTCTATGGGTCTCTGTGTGATGAGTCTACGGGTCTCTGTGTGATGAGTCTATGGGTCTCTGTGTGATGAGTCTATGGGTCTCTGTGTGATGAATCTATGGGTCTCTGTGTGATGAGTCTATGGGTCTCTGTGTGATGAGTCTATGGGTCTCTGTGTGATGAGTCTATGCGTCTCTGTGTGATGAGTCTATGGGTCTCTGTGTGATGAGTCTAAGGGTCTCTGTATGATGAGTCTATGGGTCTCTGTGTGATGAGTCTATGGGTCTCTGTGTGATGAGTCTATGGGTCTCTGTGTGATGAGTCTACGGGTCTCTGTGTGATGAGTCTATGGGTCTCTGTGTGATGAGTCTATGGGTCTTTGTGTGAGGAGTCTATGGGTCTCTGTGTGATGAGTCTATGGGTCTCTGTGTGAGGAGTCTATGGGTCTCTGTGTGATGAGTCTATGGGTCTCTGTGTGATGAGTCTATGGGTCTCTGTGTGATGAGTCTATGGGTCTCTGTGTGATGAGTCTATGGGTCTCTGTGTGATGAGTCTATGGGCCTTTGTGTGATGAGTCTATGGGTCTCTGTGTGATGAGTCTATGGGTCTCTGTGTGATGAGTCTATGGGTCTCTATGTGATGAGTCTATGGGTCTCTGTGTGGTGAGTCTGTGGGTCTCTGTGTGATGAGTATATGGGTCTCTATGTGAGTCTATGGGTCTCTGTGCGTGACCCCCACCCACATCTTCATCAGCCATGATCAATCCACTGCTAGACGCTCGTCTCAAGTGCTTAAGGACCGGCCGCACGCGTTCGAGATCAAAACGTGCCGGGGGGGGGAGGGGGGCGGGGGTGGGCGACGGAGCCGGGGGGGGGGGAGCCGACGGCGCGAGCAGAGGGAGCCGACACTGACTCACTCACACATCATACACTGACTCACTCACACATCATACACTGACTCACTCACACATCATACATTGACTCACTCACACATCATACACTGACTCACTCACACATCATACACTGACTCACTCACACATCATACACTGACTCACTCACACATCATACACTCACTCACTCACACATCATACACTCACTCACTCACACATCATACACTGACTCACTCACACATCATACACTGACTCACTCACACATCATACACTGACTCACTCACACATCATACATTGACTCACTCACACATCATACACTGACTCACTCACACATCATACACTCACTCACACATCATACACTGACTCACTCACACATCATACACTGACTCACTCACACATCATACACTGACTCACTCACACATCATACATTGACTCACTCACACATCATACACTGACTCACTCACACATCATACACTGACTCACTCACACATCATACACTGACTCACTCACACATCATACACTGACTCACTCACACATCATACACTGACTCACTCACACATCATACACTGACTCACTCACACATCATACACTGACTCACTCACACATCATACACTGACTCACTCACACATCATACACTGACTCACTCACACATCATGCACTGACTCACTCACACATCATGCACTGACTCACTCACACATCATGCACTGACTCACTCACACATCATACACTGACTCACTCACACATCATACACTGACTCACTCACACATCATACACTGACTCACTCACACATCATACACTGACTCACTCACACATCATACACTGACTCACTCACACATCATACACTGACTCACTCACACATCATGCACTGACTCACTCACACATCATGCACTGACTCACTCACACATCATGCACTGACTCACTCACACATCATACACTGACTCACTCACACATCATACACTGACTCACTCACACATCATACACTGACTCACTCACACATCATACACTGACTCACTCACACATCATACACTGACTCACTCACACATCATACACTGACTCACTCACACATCATGCACTGACTCACACATCATACACTGACTCACTCACACATCATACACTGACTCACTCACACATCATGCACTGACTCACTCACACATCATACACTGACTCACACATCATACACTGACTCACACATCATACACTGACTCACCTACACATCATACACTGACTCACTCACACATCATGCACTGACTCACTCACACATCATACACTGACTCACTCACACATCATACACTCACACATCATACACTGACTCACTCACACATCATACACTGACTCACACATCATACACTGACTCACTCACACATCATACACTCACACATCATACACTGACTCACTCACACATCATACACTGACTCACACATCATACACTGACTCACTCACACATCATACACTGACTCACTCACACCATACACTGACTCACTCACACACCATACACTGACTTACTCACACATCATACACTGACTCACTCACACATCATACACTGACTCACTCACACATCATACACTGACTCACTCACACCATACACTGACTCACTCACACATCATACACTGACTCACTCACACATCATACACTGACTTACTCACACATCATACACTGACTCACTCACACATCATACACTGACTTACTCACACATCATACACTGACTCACTCACACATCATACACTGACTCACTCACACATCATACACTGACTCACTCACTCATCATACACTGACTCACTCACACAACATGCACTGACTCACTCACACATCATACACTGACTCACTCACACACCATACACTGACTCACTCACACATCATGCACTGACTCACTCACACAACATGCACTGACTCACTCACACATCATACACTGACTCACTCACACATCATACACTGACTCACTCACACATCATGCACTGACTCACTCACACAACATGCACTGACTCACTCACACATCATACACTGACTCACTCACACACCATACACTGACTCACTCACACATCATGCACTGACTCACTCACACAACATGCACTGACTCACTCACACATCATACACTGACTCACTCACACCATGCACTGACTCATTCACACATCATACACTGACTCACTCACACACCATACACTGACTCACTCACACAACATGCACTGACTCACTCACACATCATACACTGACTCACTCATCATACACTCACTCACACATCATGCACTGACTCACTCACACATCATGCACTGACTCACTCACACATCATACACTGACTCACTCACACACCATGCACTGACTCACTCACACCATGCACTGACTCACTCACACACCATGCACTGACTCACTCACACCATGCACTGACTCACTCACACATCATACACTGACTCACTCACACACCATACACTGACTCACTCACACCATGCACTGACTCACTCACACATCATACACTGACTCACTCACACATCATGCACTGACTCACTCACACATCATGCACTGACTCACTAACACATCATACACTGACTCACTCACACATCATACACTGACTCACTCACACATCATACACTGACTCACTCACACATCATACACTGACTCACTCACACATCATACACTGACTCACTCACACATCATACACTGACTCACTCACACATCATGCACTGACTCACTCACACATCATACACTGACTCACTCACACATCATACACTGACTCACTCATCATACACTGACTCACTCACACATCATACACTGACTTACTCATCATACACTGACTCACTCACTCACCATGCACTGACTCACTCATCATACACTGACTCACTCATCATACACTGACTCACTCACACATCATACACTGACTCACTCATCATACACTGACTCACTCACACACCATGCACTGACTCACACATTATACACTGACTCACTCACACATCATACACTGACTCACTCACACACCATGCACTGACTCACTCACACATCATACACTGACTCACACACCATGCACTGACTCACTCACACATCACGCACTAACTCACTCGCACATCATGCACTGACTCACTCACACACCATGCACTGACTCACTCATCATACACTGACTCACTCACACATCATACACTGACTCACTCACACCATGCACTGACTCACTCACACCATGCACTGACTCACTCACACCATACACTGACTCACTCACACCATGCACTGACTCACTCACACATCATACACTGACTCACTCACACACCATGCACTGACTCACTCACACCATGCACTGACTCACTCACACCATGTACAGACTCACTCA
The DNA here is from genome assembly GCF_048934315.1 of Petromyzon marinus. Classification (NCBI taxonomy): domain Eukaryota; kingdom Metazoa; phylum Chordata; class Hyperoartia; order Petromyzontiformes; family Petromyzontidae; genus Petromyzon; species Petromyzon marinus. The sequence continues at coordinate 1,877,104 of NC_133727.1, forward strand.
CACACCATGCACTGACTCACTCACACATCATGCACTGACTCACTCATACACCATGCACTGACTCACTCACACATCATACACTGACTCACTCACACATCATACACTGACTCACTCACACATCATACACTGACTTAATCACACCATGCACTGACTCACTCACACCATGCACTGACTCACTCACACCATGCACTGACTCACTCACTCATCATACACTGACTCACTCACACATCATACACTGACTCACTCACACCATGCACTGACTCACTAACACCATGCACTGACTCACTCACACCATGCACTGACTCACTCACTCATCATACACTGACTCACTCACACCATGCACTGACTCACACCATGCACTGACTCACTCACTTATCATACACTGACTCACTCACACATCATACACTGACTCACTCACACCATGCGCTGACTCGCTCACACATCATACACTGACTCACACCATGCACTGACTCACTCCAACATCATGCACTGACTCACTCATCATACGCTGACTCGCTCACACATCATACGCTGACTCACGCTGCTGCTGACTCACTCACACATCATACACTGACTCACTCACACATCAAACACTGACTCACTCATCATGCGCTGACTCACTCACACATCATACATTCACTCACGCTGCTGCTGACTCGCTCACACATCATACACTGACTCACTCATCATACACTGACTCACTCACACATCATACACTGACTTACTCATCATACACTGACTCACTCACTCACCATGCACTGACTCACTTATCATACACTGACTCACTCATCATACACTGACTCACTCACACATCATACACTGACTCACTCATCATACACTGACTCACTCACACACCATGCACTGACTCACACATCATACACTGACTCACTCACACATCATACACTGACTCACTCACACACCATGCACTGACTCACTCACACATCATACACTGACTCACACACCATGCACTGACTCACTCACACATCACGCACTAACTCACTCGCACATCATGCACTGACTCACTCATACACCATGCACTGACTCACTCATCATACACTGACTCACTCACACATCATACACTGACTCACTCACACCATGCACTGACTCACTCACACCATGCACTGACTCACTCACACCATACACTGACTCACTCACACCATGCACTGACTCACTCACACATTATACACTGACTCACTCACACACCATGCACTGACTCACTCACACCATGCACTGACTCACTCACACCATGCACAGACTCACTCACACACCATGCACTGACTCACTCACACATCATGCACTGACTCACTCATACACCATGCACTGACTCACTCACACATCATACACTGACTCACTCACACATCATACACTGACTCACTCACACATCATACACTGACTTACTCACACCATGCACTGACTCACTCACACCATGCACTGACTCACTCACACCATGCACTGACTCACTCACACCATGCACTGACTCACTCACTCATCATACACTGACTCACTCACACATCAGACACTGACTCACTCACACCATGCACTGACTCCCTAACACCATGCACTGACTCACTCACACCATGCACTGACTCACTCACTCATCATACACTGACTCACTCACACCATGCACTGACTCACACCATGCACTGACTCACTCACTTATCATACACTGACTCACTCACACATCATACACTGACTCACTCACACCATGCGCTGACTCGCTCACACATCATACACTGACTCACACCATGCACTGACTCACTCCAACATCATGCACTGACTCACTCATCATACGCTGACTCGCTCACACATCATACGCTGACTCACGCTGCTGCTGACTCACTCACACATCATACACTGACTCACTCACACATCAAACACTGACTCACTCATCATGCGCTGACTCACTCACACATCATACATTCACTCACGCTGCTGCTGACTCGCTCACACATCATACACTGACTCACTCATCATACACTGACTCACTCACACATCATACACTGACTTACTCATCATACACTGACTCACTCACTCACCATGCACTGACTCACTCATCATACACTGACTCACTCATCATACACTGACTCACTCACACATCATACACTGACTCACTCATCATACACTGACTCACTCACACACCATGCACTGACTCACACATCATACACTGACTCACTCACACATCACGCACTAACTCACTCGCACATCATGCACTGACTCACTCATACACCATGCACTGACTCACTCATCATACACTGACTCACTCACACATCATACACTGACTCACTCACACCATGCACTGACTCACTCACACCATGCACTGACTCACTCACACCATACACTGACTCACTCACACCATGCACTGACTCACTCACACATCATACACTGACTCACTCACACACCATGCACTGACTCACTCACACCATGCACTGACTCACTCACACCATGCACAGACTCACTCACACACCATGCACTGACTCACTCACACATCATGCACTGACTCACTCATACACCATGCACTGACTCACTCACACATCATACACTGACTCACTCACACATCATACACTGACTCACTCACACATCATACACTGACTTACTCACACCATGCACTGACTCACTCACACCATGCACTGACTCACTCACACCATGCACTGACTCACTCACTCATCATACACTGACTCACTCACACATCATACACTGACTCACTCACACCATGCACTGACTCCCTAACACCATGCACTGACTCACTCACACCATGCACTGACTCACTCACTCATCATACACTGACTCACTCACACCATGCACTGACTCACACCATGCACTGACTCACTCACTTATCATACACTGACTCACTCACACATCATACACTGACTCACTCACACCATGCGCTGACTCGCTCACACATCATACACTGACTCACACCATGCACTGACTCACTCCAACATCATGCACTGACTCACTCATCATACGCTGACTCGCTCACACATCATACGCTGACTCACGCTGCTGCTGACTCACTCACACATCATACACTGACTCACTCACACATCAAACACTGACTCACTCATCATGCGCTGACTCACTCACACATCATACATTCACTCACGCTGCTGCTGACTCGCTCACACATCATACACTGACTCACTCATCATACACTGACTCACTCACACATCATACACTGACTAACACATCGTGCGCTGACTCACTCATCATACACTGACTCACGCTGCTGTTGACTCACTCACACATCATACACTAACTCACTCATCATACACTCACGCTGCTGCTGACTCACTCACACATCATACACTGACTCACTCATCATACACTGACTCACACATCATACACTCACTCATGCTGCTGCTGCCTCACTCACACATCATACACTAACTCACTCATCATACGCTCACGCTGCTGACTCACACATCATATACTGACTCACTCATCATACACTGACTCACTCATCATACACTGACTCACTCATCATACACTGACTCACACATCATACACTGACTCACACATCATACACTCACTCATGCTGCTGCTGCCTCACTCACACATCATACACTAACTCACTCATCATACGCTCACGCTGCTGACTCACACATCATAAACTGACTCACTCATCATACACTGACTCACTCATCATACACTGACTCACTCATCATACACTGACTCACACATCATACACTGACTCACACATCATACACTCACTCATGCTGCTGCTGCCTCACTCACACATCATACACTGACTCACTCATCATACACTGACTCACACATCATACACTGACTCACTCATCATACATTCACTCACGCTGCTGCTGACTCACTCACACATCATACACTGGGAGTGTCGTGCGTGCTACAAGCTATGGCTGCAGGTTTTGTCGTACGTGTTATGTATATAGTTTATTGTTACATTTAAAATCACAGTTCCTATGATTACTGTTGTTACATTGTTTTTGTAGATTTATTTTGCTCTGGTTGTGGTGTAATAGTTGGCTGCAATGTAGATTAATATTGTATTTGTTGTGGTTGCACCCGACTTAAGAGCCGAATGGCTCACAGGGCTATACCTAACAAATGAAACTTGAAACTTGGATGGATCGTTCCATCGCCGGATCCAGATGGTGGCGGCTTGGGAAATGAAGCGTGGTCTCCATCCAGCTGTGGATCGACAACGGATGATGATGATGGCCGTGCCGGTGATTGTAACGCTTAGTTGTCCGTACGGATCAATCTGCACCTCCCTCTCGGTCAGGGGCTCGGCATCTTGCGGCGTCTGAGCCGAATAGTGCGTCTCTTTAAGGGACCGCTTAACGAGCATCTGAACTATTTAAAACTATTTATTTTCTATTTGGCCATGAAAGGCCCCGCTAGGGTTCTATAGTAGCTCGTGATTCAGAAGCGACCTGGCTATCACGAATTAAAGCTCAGCGAGGTGGCTTATGATCGTCATCGACGTCACGTAAGACATGTACAGCAGCAGCAGCAACATAGTCTGAACGCGTGACGTTCATTCGAAATGTGCAGTGAAACAACCATGGAAAGAGGGAGACACGCAAACTCTAAATATACAGCAGCAGGCGTCGTCAGGGTCGGGATCGAACCCACGACCTCCTGTACACCAGGCGAGGTAGTCAACATCTCATAGCCACCAAAGCACCACCGCGTGCGCTGAGACTCTTGAAGTGTTGAGTTTGTTGTTGTTGACGATGTTGACAAATTGAACGATGACGTCATCATTGACGCTGTTAACAAAGTGAATGATGACGTCATCATTGGCGATGTCGACAAAGTGAACGATGACGTCAACATTGACGATGTTGACGAAGTGAACGATGATGTCATCATTGACCACGTTGACGAAGTGAACGATGACGTCATCATTGACATTGCGGTTACATTCCCTCCCATCCGCCACCTCTTCAGCTCCCCCCCCCCACCATCCCCCCAGCGGCGATAATTGGTGCGAAGGAGGCGAGGGGAGGAGGGGAGGGGAGGGGGGAGGGGCAGTGGAAGCGGGGGAGGTGGAGCAAATTAGAACATATGAAAGTGTGTGTGAATGTGTCTGTGTTTGTGTATGTATGTGTGTGTGAATATGTGTGTCTGCAGTTGCATTGGCTGCTTTGGGTACGCGGTCCAGACCTCCCCAGAGACCCTGGCTGACAGAGGAGGTGTTCAGGATGGTTGAGAAAAAGCGACAGACCCACTGTCATCGGCTACAGAAACCCACGTCAGAGAATAAGGAGGCTTACCGCAGTGTTCGCTCGGAGGTTCGGAGAGCCGTGAGGCGCTGCAAGGATGGGTGGTGGTCGCGGGTTGCTGAGGAGATGGAGTCTGCCTCAGTGGCCCGTGATCACAAATCTCTATTTAACTCCATCAAAAAAGTAACCTGCAGCGCCACACCTATTACCATCATTAGGGGAAAAACGGTGATCCAATCTCCGACCCCCAGGAACAGGTTTGCAGATTTGTTGAGCAATTCTGTGAGGTCCTGGGGGAGGGATAATCCCTCAGCCAGGAAAACATCGTGGCACAAAGTGAGGATGACCCTGCTGAGGCTGCGGTGCCTCAAATATTGGAAGAAGTCACCCCCTGTGAGTGGCTGGCTGAGGTGCCATCTGTTGAGGAAGTACTGAAGGCAATCCGGAGTCTGAGACCAGGAAAGGCAGCGGGCAGAGATGATCTCCCAAGCGAAATGCTGAGGGAGGGTGGCGTTTGTGCACAGACTGCCCTATATGACATCATAACAACGGTCTGGACCACTGGACGGGTTCCGCAGGATTGGAAGGATGCCCTGGTGGTCACCCTTTTTAAGAAGGGGGACCGCACAGACTGTAACAACTACAGGGGCATCTCACTCCTCAGTGTGCCGGGAAAGGTCCTGGCAAGGATATTCAACATCGCCTTGCCAGGCATGCTGAGGAGAGGCTTTCGGAGCCCCAATGCGGTTTCAGGAAAGGGCGGTCCTGCACAGATGCCATATTTTCTGTCCGTCTGCTACATCAGAGGTGTAGGGAATTCCAACAAGACCTACATCTCTGCTTTATTGACCTCGTCAAGGCCTATGATACCATCAGTAGGCCTGGGCTCTGGGTTGTTCTTCGTGCTTTTGGAGTACCTGACCCTCTGCTCACGATCATTAAGGACCTTCATGATGGTGAGCGGGCCCGGGTAAAACTACATGGCCGGGAGTCAGAGCCATTCCCTGTACACATTTGGGTGCGACAGGGATGTCCTCTGGCTCCCACATTATTTAATATCTATTTTGATCACGTAGTTCGTGAAGCCTTCAATAGCTGTACCGGGGGAATCTCCATATGGTACAGATATAATGGGAGGCTGATCGACGCCCGGGTGCGGTCAAGGGATGGCTCCCTATTGCTCAACCACGTTATGTATGCTGATGATTTGGTAATAGCTGCTCATTCAGAGGAGGAGTTGGAGACGCTGCTGCTGAGACTGGAGCGTGCCACTAAGAGGTGGGGCCTTACCATCAGCCCCACCAAAACTAAGCACCTGCCTGGGTATTTTGTACCATCGGACACTCCACCCCCACAACTCCCAATCGGTGATGGGGCAGTTGTGGAGAGAGTGGAGAGTTTCCCATACCTGGGCAGTGTGCTTATGACCGGCTCCAGTTTAACAGCAGAGGTCTCACTCCGAATCAGTCGAGCAGCAATATCTTTTCATCAGTTGCGTAACGCTGTGTGGAAGCTTCCTGGTCTGTCGCTCCGCACTAAGCTTCAGGTCTTCTCGGCCACGGTCATTCCCTCCCTTCTTTACGCTTGCGAAACGTGGACCCCCCTAATGGAACATCTTCGCCGGTTAGAAACATTTAGGCTGGCCTCCCTACGATCCATCCTGGGTTTAACCAGACTGGATTGTGTGAGGAACCCACAAATCCTTGAAATATCTGGGCAAGGTCCCATCGGTGAGCTCCTCCGGCGGGGAAGGCTGCGATGGCTGGATCATGTAGCCCGCATGCCCAGCCACCGCATGCCGAAACAGCTTTTGTTCGGGCCGGATTGAGGGGGTTAAGCGGGCGCGGCACGGGCTAGAGAAGAGATGGAGTGATGTGGTGCAGGAGGACGTGGAGCTGAGTGGACTTGCCGATGACTGGTACCAGCGGTGTCAAGATCGGCCTCTGTGGAGGAGGCTCGTGAAGGACGCTACTGGGCAGTTGGAGGTAGTCGCCCTCCAACAACAACGGAGGGCGGAGGAGCGACGCTCACAACAACGAGCGGAGCGCCGGGTGTCTAAAGCACAGCAGATTGGCACAGTAGGGGGCACAGGTGGTGCATCAGCCAGTCATCTCAGTCAATCGACCCGTGGCACCTGGGTCTGCCCCGTGACCTCCTGCCAGCGGGCGTTCGACACTTGACGTGGCCTCAGGGTGCACATAGCCTGGCACAAGCGTCGTGGTGACGTCACCGCCACTTAGTGGCGAATGGCTGTTGTTGTCTGTGTATGTAAGTGTGTGTGAATGTGTGTGTGTATGTAAGTGTGTGTGAATGTGTGTGTGCCTGTGTATGTATGTGTGTGTGAATGTGTGTGTGTCTGTGTATGTAAGTGTGTGAATGTGTGTGTGTCTGTGTATGTAAGTGTGTGTGAATGTGTGTGTGTCTGTGTATGTATGTGTGGGGAGCGGTAGTGTAGCGGTTAGCGCACTGCACTATGAACCTGGCGACCCGGGTTCGATTCCCGCTCACGGCCAACACCAGTGACGATTATCTGAACCGGTCCCGGGCCTCCCCTAGGTCGACTCAGCCTCAAATGAGTACCTGGTGTAGCGGTGTGTAGTAAACATTGCCACTAGGGAGACAAAGGCGGTCGGGCGTGGTGCTGGCCACCCACCCCCTCGTGTACCGTTCCGGCCTTCATAGGTGCTGATCGCTAACAGCACTTGCCCCTACAGTCTGTTAAGGCTATATGGGGGATCTTTGATCTTTGTATGTATGTGTGTGTGAATGTGTGTGTGTGAATGTGTGTGTGAATGTGTGTGTGTGAATGTGTGTGTGAATGTGTGTGTGAATGTGTGTGTGAATGTGTGTGTGAATGTGTGTGTGAATGTGTGTGTGAATGTGTGTGTGAATGTGTGTGTGAATGTGTGTGTGAATGTGTGTGTGAATGTGTGTGTGAATGTGTGTGTGAATGTGTGTGTGAATGTGTGTGTGTCTGTGTATGTAAGTGTGTGTGAATGTGTGTGTGTCTGTGTATGTAAGTGTGTGTGAATGTGTGTGTGTCTGTGTATGTAAGTGTGTGTGAATGTGTGTATATCTGTGTATGTATGTGTGTGTGAATGTGTGTGTCTGTGTATGTATGTGTGTGTGAATGTGTGTGTCTGTGTATGTAAGTGTGTGTGAATGTGTGTGTCTGTGTATGTAAGTGTGTGTGAATGTGTGTGTGTCTGTGTATGTAAGTGTGTGTGAATGTGTGTGTGTCTGTGTATGTAAGTGTGTGTGAATGTGTGTGTATGTCTGTGTATGTATGTGTGTGTCTGTATTGTCTGGCAAAAACAACCTTCTACCTCCTCGTGGTGCCGGACGGGCAACTCTGTCGTGGACATTGCTGTGGGGCGGAGGGAAAATTCTGCTTGGCCTCTCCCCTCATGGCGTCTGTGACCACCACAGCGGCTAAATGGTGGCTCTGGACGGGTGCGAGGGGTTGGTAACCCCTTCACCTTCAATAAATTACCACTAAACCACGACTGAAATATCTAATTAATGAGCTTGTGCCGGAGGCCCCGGGGGGACAGGCGTCTGTGATGTCTCCAGGCCAAACTCCATTTGACGGAGCCAGGAGATTGAATCTTTACCCTCGTGGCTTCTCCAGAAACAGAAAAAAGCCACTACGGATGGCCACGTGGAATGTTCGAACGCTCACTGCGGAGGAGAGGCTGCCACTCCTCTGTCGGGAGCAGGATCGGTATCGCCTGGATCTCTGGTATTCAGGAGGTCCGGTGGACCGGCTCTGGCTCCTGCCACCATAGGGGTGGACAGTCCTCTAATCGGGGCAAGAGACTGCCAAACAACAGGGTGTGGCTCTTCTTTTGAACAAAAGAATGAAGGGGGCGTAAAAGTGTGGCGGTGAGGTGTGGGAAGCTGTAAGCCCCAGGCTACGTTGGGCTCGCCTTCCCAACAACCAGAGGCGAGGAGTGGTGGGCATGGTTACTTATGCCCCCACCGAAGACGACCATCCGTGGAGGGATGCAGGCAAAGCCGATGAGTCAGATGCCTTCTATGACCTCCTGTCACAGGTGCTGGCTAAAGTGGCCTCTCGAGATAGAGTCACCTTGTTGGGTGACTTTAATGCCCGAGTTGGTCATGATACTGGCACCTGGTCTGGAGTGATTGGAAGGCATGGGCCAGATCAGCTCAATAACAAAAGTAGGAGGCTACTAGATTTTTGCGCATCCACATAACATCATGGATGCATGCCGGGTCCAAGCAAGAACATCTGCTGGACTACATAGTGAAGGACCAGCGGATGCGAGCCCATGCCCTTGACACCAGGACCTACCGTGGAACTGATCTGCCTTCTGACCATCGACTTGTCATCTGTAAGATGCGCCTGCCATTCTTCCACTCTGGTGGTGGGTGTACACCCAGGACCCCATTCCAACCTAATGTGGCCTGGTCTCATCTAGCTGATGGAAGTTGTAAGCGAGAATTTCATCATCGCTTGCGGCTGGGGTTGGCATCATCCCCCACTCCTCCTGATGTCGAGGGTAAATGGGCAAGGTTTAGGACTGTGACTCATGCAGCTGCAATGGCTCCCCAGAGACACTGGCTGACAGAGGAGGTGTTCAGGATGGTTGAGAAAAAGCGACAGGCCCACTCTAATCGTCTACAGCATCCCACATCAGAGAATGAGGAGGCTTACCGCAGCCTTCGCTCGGAGGTTCGGAGAGCCGTGAGGAGCTGCAAGGATGGGTGGTGGTCGCGGGTTGCTGAGGAGATGGAGCCTGCTTCAATGGCCTGTGATCACAAATCTATATTTAACTCCATCAAAAAAGTAACCTGCAGCACCACACCTATTACCATAATTAGGAGAAAGAACGGTGATCTAATCTCCGTCCCCCAGGAACAGGTTTGCAGATTTTCTGAGCATGTCTGTGAGTTCCTGGGGGAGGAGGAATCCCTCAGCCTGGAAAACATCATGGGACAAAGTGAGGATGACCCTGCTGAGGCTGCGGTGCCTCAAATATTGGAAGAAGTCACCCCCTGTGAGTGGCTGGCTGAGGTGCCATCTGTTGAGGAAGTACTGAAGGCAATCCGGAGTCTGAGACCAGGAAAGGCACCGGGCAGAGATGATCTCCCAAGCGAAATGCTGAGGGAGGGTGGCGTTTGTGCGCAGACTGCCATACATAACATCATACCAACAGTCTGGGCCACAGGATGGGTTCCGCAGGATTGGAAGGATGCCCTGGTGGTCCCCCTCTTTAAGAAGGGGGACCACACAGACTGTAACAACTACAGGGGCATCTCACTCCTCAGTGTGCTGGGAAAGGTTTCGACAAGGATTATTCAACATCGCCTTGCTAGGCACGCTGAGGAGAGGCTTGCGGAGCCCCAATGCGGTTTCAGGAAAGGGCGGTCCTGCACAGATGCCATATTATCTGTCCGTCTGCTACAGCAGAGGTGTGGGAAATTCCAATAAGACCTACATCTATGCTTTATTGACCTGGTCAAGGCCTATGATACCATCAGTAGGCCAGGGCTTTGGGTTGTTCTTCGTGCTTTCGGAGTCCCTGACCCTCTGCTCACGCTCATTATGGACCTTTTCATGGTGAGCAGGCCCGGCTAAAACTATGAGTCAGAGCCATTCCCTGTACACCTTGGGGTGCGACAGGGATGTCCTCTGGCTCCCACATTATTTAACATCTATTTTGACCACGTAGTTTGTGAAGCCTTCAATAGCTGTACCGGGGGAATCTCCATATGCTACAAATATAATGGGAGGCTAATCGATGCCCGGGTACGTTCAAGGGATGGCTCCCTATTCCTCAACCGCGTTATGTATGCCGATGATCTGGTAGTTGCTGCTCACTCAGAGGAGGAGTTGGAGGCGCTGCTGCTGAGACTGGAGCGTGGCATTAAGAGGTGGGGCCTTACCATCAGCCCCACCAAAACTAAGCACCTGCCTGGGTATTTTGTACCATCGGACACTCCACCCCCACAACTCCCAATCGGTGATGGGGCAGTTGTGGAGAGAGTGGAGAGTTTCCCATACCTGGGCAGTGTGCTTATGACCAGCTCCAGTTTAACAGCAGAGGTCTCACTCCGAATCAGTCGAGCGGCAATATCTTTTCATCGATTGCGTAACGCTCTGTGGAAGCTACCTGGTCTGTCGCTCCGCACTAAGCTTCAGGTCTTCTCGGCCACGGTCATTCCCTCCCTTCTCTACGCTTGCGAAACGTGGACCCCCCTAATGGAACATCTTTGTCGGTTAGAAACATTTAGGCTGGCCTGCCTACGATCCATCCTGGGTTTGACCAGGCTGGATTGTGTGAGGAGCTCACAAATCCTTGAAAGATCTGGGCACAGTCCCATCGGTGAGCTCCTCCGGCAGGCAAGGCTGCGTTGGTTGGGTCATGTAGCCCGCATGTCCAGCCACCGCATGCCGAAACAGCTTTTGTTCGGCCGGATCAAGGGGGCTAAACGGGCGCGGCACGGGCTATAGAAGAGATGGAGTGATGTGGTACAGGAGGACGTGGAGCTGAGTGGACTTGCCGATGACTGGTACCAGCGGTGTCAAGATCGGCCTCTGTGGAGGAGGCTCGTGAAGGACGCTATTGGGCAGTTGGAGGCAGTCGCCCTCCAACAACAACGGAGGGCGGAGGAGCGACGCTGACAACAACGAGCGGAGCGCCGGGTGGCTAAAGCACAGCAGGTTGGCACAGTAGGGGGCACAGGTGGTGCATCAGCCAGTCATCTCAGTCAGTCGACCCGTGGCACCTGGGTCTGCCCTGTGACCTCCTGCCAACGGGCATTCGATACTTCACGTGGCCTCAAGGTGCACATGGCCTGGCACAAGCGTCGTGGTGACGTCACCGCCACTTAGTGGCGAATGTTGGTTGTTGTTGTGTGGGGAGTGGTAGTGTAGCAGTTAGCGCTACGCTGTGCTACGAACCTGGCAACCCGACTCAGCCTCATTTGAGTACCTGGTATGGTATGTAGTAAACATCGCCGCTGGGGAGACAAAGGCGGCCGGGCGTGGTGTTGGCCACCCACCCCCTCGCGTGCCATGCCGGCCTTCATAGGTGCTCGCTAATACCACTTGCCCCAACAGCCTATTAAGGCTATACGGGGGATATTTGTCTTTATGTGCATGTATGTGTGAGGGGTGTGAGTGTGTGTGTCAAACTTGATTCGAAGCTTTCGTGACTGCAGGAACTACTCTGTGGTTATTTCGGTAAAGTCACGGAGAAAGAAATTAAATTAAATAATAATAGAATACGACATTTCGATTGTAACACAAGCAACCGTCATCATGTAAGAATGAATGAGAAAACAAATCTAGTAAACATAGAAATATAATGCAATACAACGCAGAGAGTCGGCTAACACGACAGTCAACACCCCACCTGGTTGATTAAGTTCTTACTCTTTGGTTTTTTCGGTAAAGTCACGTATAAATAAGAAATAATAAAATGACATAATAGCGTACGACGTTTCGGTTGCAACACAAGCAGCCATCATCAGGTACAGAAGAGCTAGATTTACGAGAGAGGGGAAACACATAACCCCAGATGTATATACAGACACCCAAGTAGTGGGGAACTAACACAGATACAACAGGGGACACAGAGAGAGAAGCATACCAGACAAACAGGGTTTAGCAAAATTTTGGAAACCATATAAAGCAACACAGATGGTCGGTCAAAACACAATTAACGCATAGTCCGGTTGATCACGCTATTTCAAAGATTGATAAATTGCAAGTCAAGTATGAAACTCAAAATACAGACCGCGCACACACACATAGACATCCAAGTAGAGCGAACCAGCATAAAGACACGCACACAGTGAAGTCGTCTTAAATAGGCAGAGAAGGTAAGGCTGAGAGACAATGGGACAAATTAGCATGAGGTATGCATGGAGCAAAGGGGGGCGCGGCAGCACACACTCGGAAACACCAAGGCCCACACACAGGCAGAGACAACACAGAGACACAAATCCAAGCCAAGACACAAAGGCAGACACACAAGCAGAGACAACACAAAGACACAGACCTCATACCTCCCCGTAGAGGTGGTTCAGACTTGATTTGAAGCTTTCGTGACTGCAGAGTAATTCCTGCAGTCACGGAAGCTTCAAATCAAGTCTGATCAAGTTCTTCCAAAGATTGCTGAATTTGAGAGACAAAACACAGACATAGAGACACATTGACATACACACAAGCAGAGAGAGAGAGACACACACACAGAGACACACAGAGAGAGACACAACATAGACTAACAGAGAGACAACGCCTCTGTGTCGAAGCCTTAAATAGAGAGGGGGGGGGCAGAGAGAGAGAGACGGGGGGGGGGGGGGATTGGGGTAGAGAACAATGAGAGAGTTGTGTGGAATTCCTGCCCATAGTGGCCGGAGGAGAGACAATGGACTTCCAAGAGACAATGGACTTAGATACAAGCAAGCACGGCACAATGAAAGAGTTGCGTGGAATTACAGACCAAAGCGGCCGGAGAGACAATGGCAGTTTCTCTCCTCATCTCTCTCGCTCTCACTCTCTCACGGCGTCTCTTCCCCATGTCCCGTCGCTACTTCGCGTTCAACTTTTACCACTCTATCTTGATTTCAATCTTGATTTGAAGCTTTCGTGACTGCAGGAATCCATCCACACTCTTTGGCTCTTTCGGTAAAGTCACGTGGGTAGAAAAATTAAATGAAACAAAAAATGAAATAAATCACGACGTTTCGATCGCAACACAAGCGGTCGTCCTCAGGCGGAAAAAAGAATCCAGCAGTTGAACTGCTGAACCAGCGAGAGAGCTGTTACTACAAAGTTATATATGTGGTGATGGGCAAGCAAGCGGGGTCTGAGCTGGAAAGGAATTCCATCCCCGGACGCAAGCACGTCAGTTGTGTTAATGGGGGAGATTAAGGAGAGAGATTAGCATGAAATGAGCTTCCGTCACCGCATAAGAGTATCATACCCGCATATGCGCGCAACAGCAGTGTTAATTGGAGATTAGCACTATGTTGATGGGAGAGATTAAGCAAGGAGATTAGGAGGATTAGCAAGTTGAAGTCATGTTTATGTGTAACACAAGCTGTGGCGCTGCCAACTGCGCTGTGAGAGGCAAGCGCATCCACGCAAGAGAATCACCGCAACGGTGATCGCGTCAGTGAGACACAAAGCCCATCACGCAGCCAGAACCATCGATACATCGAGGCTAAGGGAGCAGAGTTGGCCATGTTAGTGAGACCCCAGCCCATTAATGCAGAGGCACCCAACAGGGCAATGCAACTCAGAGAGTCGGAGATAAACAGCCAAACGGCAGGGAAGAATGAAAGCACCACAGCAAGTTACGTCTTTGCTTGGTTAATAACGCCCTTCCAATGATTGCTCAGCTTGTACCCATCTTCTCGGTTGAAATTGTCTTGGTGTTTATATATCTGGATGGCTTCATGGACAAATATTTGATGGTAGCCCGAAGGTTTGCAGAGTACCTTGGTCTCGGGAAAAACAATATCGTGCGAGCCCACTGCGTTATAACAATGATCAGCCACGGCAGAGGTATTGGTTCTACCGTGTTTCAAATCTGCCTTGTGTTCGCGAACACGGTCCGAGACATGTCGTTTCGTTTCCCCAATGTAACTGCTGCCGCAGACACAACTTAGTTTGTAAGCACCGGGGTATCGCATGTCAGGAATGACGACCTTCACAGATGGGATCAATTCACGGATTTTTTGTACTGTATTGAATCGGACCTGGATCTTGCGTTTGTTTAAGATTTTGAAAATATTTTTGGTAACACATGCCATGTATGGCAAGGTGATAGTTTTGATGGGGTCCTCAGATGGTTGTCTACCCATGGTTGGGGCTACAGCTTTGGGGATTGTGCGGTCTGAGTATCCATTCATCTTGAGGGCTTGGTGTACGTGCTCCAGTCCACTGGCTAGGTGGTGCTGGTCGGAGATGCAGCGGGCCCTATGGTGTAGTGTGTTGATGAGGGAGGTCTTCTGGGCCGGATGGTGGTGGGAGTCAGGCTTTAGATAGGAATCTGCGTGGGTGGCTTTCCTGTAGATGGAATGTCCCAATGAGCCATCAGGCCTCTTCTCGATCAAAACATCCAGGAATGGTAGCTTGCCATCATTTTCCACTTCCATGGTGAATTTGTTGAATGAGTGTATGGAGTTGATGTGGTTGAAAAACTGGTTCAGCGCTGGCTGGCCATGTGGCCAGATGACGAAAGTATCATCTACGTATCTCTCCCTCTCTTCGCTCCCATATATCCCCTCTCTCTGCACTCTCCACACTTTCTCGTGAGCTCTCTGTTGTAAATGCATTCACACATTCACACACATTCACACACACACATTCATACACATTCACACACACATTCACACACTCACACACTCACACATTCACACACACATTCACACACACATTCACACACACATTCACACACACATTCACACACACACTCACACACACACTCACATTCACACACACTCACACAGGCACACACATTCGCACACATTCACACACATTCACACATTCACACAGGCACACATTCACACACACACTCACACGTTCACACACTCACACATTCACACACACACTCACACATTCACACACACACTCACACATTCACACACACACGCATACATTCACACTCACACATTCACACACTAACACATTCACACTCACACACTCACACACACATTCACACTCATACATTCACACTCATACATTCACACTCATACACACTCAACATTCACACACTTACACATTCACACACTCACACATTCACACTCACACACTCACGCACACATTCACACTCATACACACTCACACATTCACACACGTACACATTCACACACTAACACATTCACACACTAACACATTCACGCACATACACACTCACACACACATTCACACTCATACATTCACACTCATACACACATTCAGATACTAACACATTCACACTCATACCCACTCACACATTCACACACTAACACATTCACACACTAACACATTCACACACTCACAGTCATTCACACACTCACAGTCATTCACACACTCACAGTCATTCACACACTCACAGTCATTCACACACTCACAGTCATTCACACACTCACAGTCATTCACACACTCACAGTCATTCACACACTCACAGTCATTCACACACACTCACAGTCATTCACACACTCACAGTCATTCACACACACTAACACATTCACACACACTCACAGTCATTCACACACACTCACAGTCATTCACACACACTCACAGTCATTCACACACTCACAGTCATTCACACACTCACAGTCATTCACACACTCACAGTCATTCAACAACAACCGCCATTCCCCACTAAGTGGCGGTCACCACCCGTGCGCCCCCCCTCCCTCCCCAACGTGCCAACTTGCCGTGATTTTATCCGCCCGGCGCTCCGCTCGTTGTTGTGAGCGTCGCTCCTCCGCCCTCCGTTGTTGCTGGAGGGCGACTGCCTGCGTCTCTTGCTGAAATAGAGATAGCCTCAACAGACTGTTGGGGCAAGTGCTGTTAGCGAGTAGCACCTGTGAAGGCCGGCACGGCACACGAGGGGGTGGGTGTCGTGAACCACTCCCGGCCGCCTTTGTCTCTCCGAGTTGCGCGGAATGTACACACATCGCACCAGGTCCTCATTTGAGGCTGAGTCGACCTAGGGGAGGCTCAGGACCGGTTCAGATAATCGTGACGGGAATCGAACTCGGGTGGAAGCGCAGCGCTTTGACCACTACACCACCGCTCCCCAAACAAGACAAAGATCCCCCGTGTAGCCTGTAAAAGACTGTAGGGGCAAGTGCTGTTAGCGAGTAGCACCTATGAAGGCCGGAACGGTACACGAGGGGGTGGGTGGCCAGCACCACGCCCGACCGCCTTTGTCTCCCTAGTGGCGATGTTTACGCACCGTACCAGGTACTCATTTGAGGCTGAGTCGACCTAGGGGAGGCCCAGGACCGGTTCAGATAATCGTCAACGGTGTTGGCCGTGAGCGGGAATCGAACCCGGGTCGCCAGGTTCATAGCGCAGCGCGCTAACCGCTACACTACCGCTCCCCACTAGCTCTCTAACACACACACAGACACAGAGACACGCACTAACACACACAGAGACACGCACTCACACACAGAGACACGCAGTCACACGCAGACACAGAGACACGCACTCACACACAGACACAGAGACACGCACTAACACACAGAGACACGCACTCACACACAGACACAGACACTAACACACACACACAGACACAGACACTAACACACAGACACTAACACACACACAGACACTAACACACACAGACACTAACACACACAGACACTAACACACACACAGACACAGACACTAACACACACACAGACACAGACACTAACACACACACAGACACAGACACTAACACACACACAGACACAGACACTAACACACACACACAGAGACACGCACTCACACACAGACACAGACACTAACACACACAGACACAGACACTAACACACACACAGACACAGACACTCACACACACAGAGACACTAACACACACACAGACACTAACACACAGACACTAACACACACACAGAGACACTAACACACACACACAGACACTAACACACACACACACAGACACAGACACTAACACATACACAGACACTAACACACACAGACGCTAACACACACACAGACACAGACAATAACACACACACAAACACAGACACTAACACACACACAGACACAGAGACTCACACACACACAGAGACACTAACACACACACAGACACTAACACAGAGACACAGACACTAACACACACACAGACACAGAGACACGCACTCACACACACACACAGAGACACGCACTCACACACAGACACTAACACACACACAGACACTAACACACACAGACACTAACACACACACAGACACAGACACTAACACAGACACAGACACTAACACACACACAGACACAGAGACACGCACTCACACACAGACACTAACACACAGACACTAACACACAGACACTAACACACACACACACACAGACACTAACACACACACAGACACTAACACACACACAGACATAGACACTAACACACACACAGACACTAACACACACACAGACACAGACACTAACAAACACACAGAGACAACAACAACAACCGCCATTCGCCACTAAGTGGCGGTGACGTCACCACGACGCTTGTGCCAGGCTATGTGCACCCTGAGGCCACGTGAAGTGTCGAACGCCCGCTGGCAGGAGGTCACGGGGCAGACCCAGGTGCCACGGGTCGACTGACTGAGATGACTGGCTGATGCACCACCTGTTCCCCCTACTGTGCCAACCTGCTGTGCTTTAGCCACCCGGCGCTCCGCTCGCTGTTGTGAGCGTCGCTCCTCCGCCCTCCGTTGTTGTTGGAGGGCGACTGCCTCCAACTGCCCAGTAGCATCCTTCACGAGCCTCCTCCACAGAGGCCGATCTTGACACCGCTGGTACCAGTCATCGGCAAGTCCACTCAGCTCCACGTCCTCCTGTACCACATCACTCCATCTCTTCTCTAGCCCGTGCCGCGCCCGCTTAGCCCCCTCAATCCGGCCAAACAAAAGCTGTTTCGGCATGCGGTGGCTGGGCATGCGGGCTACATGACCCAGCCATCGCAGCCTTGCCTGCCGGAGGAGCTCACCGATGGGACCCTGCCCAGATCTTTCAAGGATTTGTGAGCTCCTCACACAATCCAGTCTGGTTAAACCCAGGATGGATCGTAGGCAGGCCAGCCTAAATGTTTCTAACCGGCGAAGATGTTCCATTAGGGGGGTCCACGTTTCGCAAGCGTAGAGAAGGGAGGGAATGACCGTGGCCGAGAAGACCTGAAGCTTAGTGCGGAGCGACAGACCAGGTAGCTTCCACACAGCGTTACGCAACCGATGAAAAGATATTGCCGCTCGACTGATTCGGAGTGAGACCTCTGCTGTTAAACTGGAGCCAGTCATAAGCACACTGCCCAGGTATGGGAAACTCTCCACTCTCTCCACAACTGCCCCATCACCGATTGGGAGTTGTGGGGGTGGAGTGTCCGATGGTACAAAATACCCAGGCAGGTGCTTAGTTTTGGTGGGGCTGATGGTAAGGCCCCACCTCTTAGTGGCACGCTCCAGTCTCAGCAGCAGCGTCTCCAACTCCTCCTCTGACTGAGCAGCTATTACCAAATCATCAGCATACATAACGTGGTTGAGCAATAGGGAGCCATCCCTTGACCGCACCCGGGCATCGATTAGCCTCCCATTATATCTGTACCATATGGAGATTCCCCCGGTACAGCTATTGAAGGCTTCACGAACTACGTGGTCAAAATAGATGTTAAATAATGTGGGAGCCAGAGGACATCCCTGTCGCACCCCAAGGTGTACAGGGAATGGCTCTGACTCCCGGCCACGTAGTTTTACCCGGGCCCGCTCACCATCATGAAGGTCCTTAATGATCGTGAGCAGAGGGTCAGGTACTCCAAAAGCACGAAGAACGACCCAGAGCCCAGGCCTACTGATGGTATCATAGGCCTTGACCAGGTCAATAAAGCAGAGATGTAGGTCTTGTTGGAATTCCCTACACCTCTGCTGTAGCAGACGGACAGAAAATATCGCATCTGTGCAGGACCGCCCTTTCCTGAAACCGCATTGGGGCTCCGCAAGCCTCTCCTCAGCGTGCCTGGCAAGGCGATGCTGAATAATCCTTGCCAGGACCTTTCACGGCACACTGAGGAGTGAGATGCCCCTGTAGTTGTTACAGTCTGTGCGGTCCCCCTTCTTAAAAAGGGGGACCACCAGGGCATCCTTCCAATCCTGCGGAACCCGTCTAGTGTTCCAGACTGTTGTTATGATGTCATATAGGGCAGTCTGTGCACAAACGCCACCCTCCCTCAGCATTTCGCTTGGGAGATCATCTCTGCCCCCTGCCTTTCCTGGTCTCAGACTCCGGATCGCCTTCAATACTTCCTTAGCAGATGGCACCTCAGCAAGCCACTCACAGGGGGTGACTTCATCCAATATTTGAGGCACCGCAGCCTCAGCAGGGTCATCCTCACTTTGTGCCACGATGTTTTCCTGGCTGAGGGATTTTCCCTCCCCCAGGACCTCACAGAAATGCTCAGCAAATCTGCGAACCTGTTCCTGGGGGTCGGAGATTGGATCACCGTTTTTTCCCCTAATGATGGTAATAGGTGTGGCGCTGCAGGTTACTTTTTTGATGGAGTTAAATAGAGATTTGTGATCACGGGCCACTGAGGCAGACTCCATCTCCTCAGCAACCCGGGACCACCACCCATCCTTGCAGCGCCTCACGGCTCTCCGAACCTCCGAGCGAAGGCTGCGGTACGCCTCCTCATTCTCTGACGTGGGATTCTGTAGCTGATGGCAGTGGGCCTGTCGCTTTTTCTCAACCATCCTGAACACCTCCTCTGTCAGCCAGGGTCACGCACTCACACACAGACACAGACACTAACACACACACAGACACAGACACTCACACACACACAGAGACACTAACACACACAGACACTAACACACAGACACTAACACACACACAGACACTAACACACACACACAGACACTAACACACACACAGACACAGACACTAACACACACAGACACAGACACTAACAGACACTAACACACACACAGACACAGACACTAATACACACACACAGAGACACGCACTCACACACAGACACAGACACTAACACACACACAAACACATACACTAACACACACACAGACACAGACACTCACACACACAGAGAGACACTAACACACACACAGACACTAACACACAGCCACAGACACTAACACACACACAGACACAGACACTAACACACACACAGACACTAACACACACACAGAGACACTTACACACACAGACACAGAGACACTATCACACACACAGACACAGAGACACTATCACACACACAGACACAGAGACACTCACTCACACACACAGACACAGAGACACTCACTCACACAGACACAGACACTAACACACATACAGACACAGACACTAACACACACAGAGACACTAACACACACAGACACACACACAGAGACACTCACTCACACACACAGACACAGAGACACTAACACACACAGACACAGACACTAACACACACACAGACACTAACACACACACAGACACAGAGACACTAACACACACACAGAGACACTAACACACTAACACACAGACACAGAGACACTAACACACACACAGACACTAACACACACACAGACACAGACACTAACACACAGACACTAACACACACAGACACACACACAGACACTCACACAGACACAGAGACACTAACACACACACAGACACTAACACACAGACACAGAGACACTAACACACACACACAGACACTAACACACAGACACAGACACTAACACACACACAGACACAGACACTAACACACACAGAGACACAGAGACACTAACACACAGACACTAACATACACACAGACACTAACACACAGACACAGAGACACTCACACACAGACACAGACACTAACACACACACACAGACACTAACACACACACAGAGACACTCACTCACACACAGACACAGACACTAACACACACACAGACACAGACACTAACACACACACACACAGACACTAACACACACAGACACTAACACACACACAGACACAGACACTAACACACACAGAGACACAGAGACACTAACACACAGACACTAACACACACAGACACTAACACACAGACACTAACACACAGACACTAACACACACACAGACACAGAGACACTAACACACAGACACAGACACACACACAGAGACACTAACGCACAAACACAGAGACACAGAGACACTAACACACAGACACTAACACACACACAGACACTAACACACAGACACAGACACACAGACACTAACACACACACACAGACACAGAGACACTAACACACAGACACAGAGACACTCACTCACACACGCAAAGGGTTAAGTAGAGAGAGGAGTGAGACTTGGGAGGAGACGGGAAGGTCAGAGCTGCCCCCGTCCCCCCGGCTAGACTACAGCACACGTGTTGGGATTAATAAAGAGCGAGACATCCTGGCGAGCCACGCGGTGTGGGTGAGGCATGCGTGTGACGTGTCATGCGCGTGACGTGTCATGCGTGTGACGTGTCATGCGTGTGACGAGTGATGCATGCGAGGAATCATGCGTGTGATGAGTCAAGCGTGTGATGCATCATGCGTGTGACGAGTCATGTGCGTGATGAGTCATATGTGTGATGAGTCATGCGTGTGACGAGTTATGCGTGTGATGCGTCATGCGTGTGATGTGTCATGCTTGTGACGAGTGATGCTTGTGATGAGTCATGCGTGTCATGTGTCATGAGTGTGATGTGTCATGCTTGTGACGAGTGATGCTTGTGACGAGTGATGCTTGTGATGAGTCATGCGTGTCATGTGTCATGCGTGTGATGTGTCATGCGTGTGATGTGTCATGCGTGTGATGTGTCATGCTTGTGACGAGTGATGCTTGTGCTGAGTCATGCGTGTGCAGTGGGTTCACTTGAGACACACTTATTCAGCAGGCAACGCGTTTATTATACGACAACAACGGGGTAACTACATAACCGGTAACCACCACGGGATAACTACATAACCGGTAACCACCACGGGGTAACTACATAACCGGTAACCACCACGGGATAACTACATAACCGGTAACCACCACGGGGTAACTACATAACCGGTAACCACCACGGGGTAACTACATAACCGGTAACAATCACGGGGTAACTATAAAAACGGTAACCACCACGGGGTAACTACATAACCGTTAACCACCACGGGGTAACTACATAACCGGTAACCACCACGGGGTAACTACAAAACCGGTAACCACCACGGGGTAACTACAAAACCGGTAACCACCACGGGGTAACTACAAAACCGGTAACCACCACGGGGTAACTATAAAAACGGGTCAGGTCAGTCGGCACACCACCTGTCCCACGATGCCGAGCACGAAGAGCGGAGGCCGAGGAGAAGACGCAGCAGGGCGGGTTCCATTCCAGCAGACAGCCCCGATGGGACCCTGGGACCTCCCTTTTATACCCCCCCAAACGTGGCCTGGCTTCGCCCTCGGCCACGCCCCCTCCTGGAACTTCCCAGAATATTCTGGGCCCTACACCACGTGTCCCTTCTGTCACCTTTGGCCCACATCCTTACCCTGTCCTGTCACGTGCCCTTGCCAGCCAATCGGGATGCTACGTCCTCAGATGCCCCCTACTCTGCAAGCCCCAGAGATAGTTTTCATAGTTTCATAGTTTCATTTATTTTGGAATAGCCCTGTGAGCCATTCGGCTCTTGAATCGGGTGCAACCGCAACAAACAAAAAAACAAAAACATGAACAAGAAAACATCTTAAAGTGACTTTGTGACTGTGCAAACAGAAAATCCAGGAAAAAACATCAAAATATTCCTGAAATAGCACCGTACACCAACGCCGTGTGCACAAATCCCAGTGGGATGCAAGTCAAACAACAACAACAAGAAAACTTAGATTTAGGCCATCAGTCTAACTCCCTACTACAATAAAAAAAAAACATGGCCAAACCAAAAAACTTTTAGAAATCACCAAAATAAAGCCATAAAAGCAATGTAACAGTGATCATAGGAACTGTGACCGATTTTTTTACAATAAACTACATAAATAACATGTAACACCAAACCCTAGAGCCACAGCTGGCTGCATGAGTTACTCCACAACAACAGAGGCATCAGTTGGAGTATCACATTTTTCAATGCACCTTTGAGATCAGCACGCTAAATCAAAATACAGATAATACTTTGCAGCGGTCATCCGGAGCAAAACATTTTATTTTATTTTAGGCCACTGAATAGCAGTGGCAGCTAGGGGTGTACAACTCCTCTAGAGCAGTTTTGAGTGAAGATCTCATAGGTGGTGATTCAAGTTGCAGTTTATTGACAATAGCATTCCAGACCCTGGGGGCATCAATAGCAAAGGCCCTTCCTCCGGTTTTTGTACGGCAATAGGGAATGTGAAGCTGGTAGATGAGCGAAGACCTTAGGTCAAATTTGTTCTTTGAAACAGAGAGGAGATCCAGCAGGTAGTCTGCGGATTTTTTTGTAAGTACATCGTGAATAAATAAGATCTGGTGCACAAGCCGTCGAACTTTAAGATATGTTAAGTTTGACCCAATGTAGAGATCACAGTGGTGAGTCCTTTATGGGCAGTTCAATGTAAATCTTAAGGCCGAGTGATAGATGGAATCAAGCTTCTTCAGTACAGTACTTGGGGCTGATTTATACACGATATCACAGTAATCAAGTAGAGGCAGTATAGTAGCTTTTATCAATTCCAAACGAAACATAGGGGGGAAGCAGTGCTTGTGTCGATGCAGAAAACCAATTTTTATTTTTGTCTTTTTACCAATATAATCAATGTGATCTTCAAAATGCAGTTTTGAATCCAGGATGACCCCAAGATACTTATAGAACTTGACTTGCTCTATTTGATCATTATTTAAGGAATGTAATTTGGGAAAAATAACTTCCTGCTTTAGTCCCGGTGAGAAGCATAGCACCTTGGTTTTGGAGGTATTTAGGACTAGTTTAAGAGCAACTAGCTGATGTTGTAGTTTGTTGAAATCACCCTGTTGCTTAGGAATCACGTCATCCGGAGAGCGGCCAGCAGTCATCAGTATCGTGTCATCTGTAAACAGATTTACCCTGGAATGATCCAGGTCAGTGCCCAAGTCATTGACATAAAGAGAGAACAAGAGGGGGCCGAGGATGGAACCCTGTGGAACCCCTTTTGTTATCTTAACACTGTTTGACCTCCAACCATCTGTGAATACAGTTTGGGTGCGAGAAAAGAGGTAATTTTTTAACTATTTTACTGTGTTTTTGGAAAAACCGAGGCAACTTAGTTTACCAAGCAGGGTGTTGTGGTCTACTGTATCAAAAGCTTTGGACAGGTCAAGAAAAAGACAGGCACAGTACTGCTTATTATCAAGGCTACTGTAAATTTGATTCAGAGAGTCTAATGCAGCAGATGTGGTGCTGTATTTTTTTCGGAACCCAGATTGTTTTAGATGTAATAGATTGTTGGTGGACAGGATACTGATAATTTGGTAGTTCAATAATTTTTTTAAAAAATTTCATTAATGGGGACAAAATTGAGATAGGTCGGTAGTTATTGGGATCATCTTTAGGGCCCCCTTTGTGAAGTGGACGGACATAGGAATGTTTCCATTCTAGAGGAACTGATGCTTCTTTGATGGACAGGTTGAAAATATGGGCTATAGGTTTGTATATTAGGTGACCAACAGTTAGTAGAGAAAAGACGGGAAAACTATCTGCTCCGGTAGAGGAGGACCCTTTGAGGTAGGACAGCTGTTTCAGAACATTACTTTCGTGGATTGACTGGAAACTATGTTTGGACACATAAAGAGTGAGACACGCAAACTCCAAATATACAGCAGCAGGCGTCAGGGTCGGGATCGAACCCACGACCTCCTGTAGACCAGGCGAGGTAGTTAACATCTCACCACGGAGAGAGAGAGAGACACGCAAACTCCAAATATACAGCAGCAGACAGCAGGGTCGGGATCGAACCCACGACCTCCTGTAGACCAGGCGAGGTAGTTAACGTCTCGACACCTCCCACAGAGTTCAGTGTTAATCACTGAGGCTCAGAGAGCCAGACTAAGGCTCCCTCCCATAGAGTTCAGTGTTAATCACTGAGGCTCAGAGAGCCAGACGGAGGCTCATCTCACATGGTTCAGTGTTAATCACTGAGGCTCACAGAGCCAGACTAAGGCTCCCTCCCACAGGGTTCAGTGTTAATCACTGAGGCTCACAGAGCCAGACTAAGGCTCCCTCCCATAGGGTTCAGTGTTAATCAGTGAGGCTCACAGAGCCAGACTGAGGCTCCCACAGGGTTCAGTGTTAATCACTGAGGCTCACAGAGCCAGACTAAGGCTCCCTCCCATAGGGTTCAGTGTTCATCGCTGAGGCTCACAGAGCCAGACAAAGGCTCCCAAAGAGTTCAGTGTTAATCACTGAGACTCACAGAGCCAGACTAAGGATCCCTCCCATAGGGTTCAGTGTTAATCTCTGAGTCTCACAGAGCCAGACTAAGGCTTCCACAGGTTTCAGTGTTAATCACTGAGGCTCACAGAGCCAGACTGAGGCTCCCACAGGGTTTAGTGTTAATCACTGAGGCTCACAGAGCCAGAATAAGACTCCCACAGGGTTCAGTGTTAATCACTGAGGCTCACAGAGCCAGACTAAGGTTCCCTCCCACAGGGTTCAGTGTTAATCACTGAGGCTCACAGAGCCAGATTGAGACTCCTCCCATAGGGTTCAGTGTGCATCACTGAGGCTCACAGAGCCAGACTAAGACTCCCTCCCATAGGGTTCAGTGTTCATCACTGAGGCTCACAGAGCCAGACTGAGGCTCCCACAGGGTTCAGTGTTAATCTCTGAGTCTCACAGAGCCAGACTAAGGCTCCCTCCGGTAGGGTTCAGTGTTCATCAATGAGGCTCACAGAGCCAGACTGAGGCTCCCATAGGGTTCAGTGTTAATCTCTGAGTCTCACAGAGCCAGACTAAGGCTCCCTCCCACAGGGTTCAGTGTTAATCTCTGAGTCTCACAGAGTCAGCCTGAGGCGAGGGGAGGGGCTGGTGGGGGGTGTGGGTGAGGCGTTAATGAGGCGCCCCACCCTTCGATCTCGCCTCGTAATTGCTGCTCGTGGCTCCGCTCGCAATTAACGCCTCGAGTCTCGCTACGGAGCCCAAGGGGGGGAGGGGGAGGGGGATGGAGGAGGGGGGTGATAATTTCCACGCTTACCAAACTTTGGCTCCAACTTTTAATCCCTTGCGAGCTCTCTCACGACTTTTCATCACCACCACCACCATCACCACCACCACCACCACGACCACCACCACCATCACCACCACCACCACCATCACCACCACCACCACCATCACCACCACCAACATTACCACCACCATCACCACCATCACCACCACCATCACCACCACCATCACCACCACCATCACCACCATCACTACCACCATCACCACCACCATCTACCACCACCACCATCACCACCACCACCATCACCACCACCACCATCACCACCATCACCACCATCACCATCACCACCACCACCACCACCATCTACCACCACCACCATCACCACCACCATCACCACCACCACCATCTACCACCACCACCATCACCACCACCACCACCATCACCACCACCATCACCATCACCACCACGACCACCACCACCACCATCACCACCATCACCACAATATACCACCACCATCACCACCATCTACCACCACCATCACCACCACCATCACCACCACCATCACCACCACCACCATCACCACCATCACCACCATCACCACCACCACAACCATCTACCACCACCACCATCACCACCACCATCACCACCACCATCACCACCATCACCATCACCACCATCACCATCACCACCACCATCACCACCACCACCATCACCACCTTCACCACCATCACCACCATCACCACCACCATCACCACCATCACCACGATCACCACCATCATATAGAGGGGGAGGGGGGGGTTCCTATCCTTTGGGCTAAATGGCGTAAATATATAAATAACAAAATATATAAATATGTAAATATATAAATATGTAACATATATGAATATGTAAATATATATGAAAATATGTAAATATATAAATATATACATGTCGCGTCGTCAAACCCGCCACCAGCCGACATAGCCAACCAGTAAGGGTGTAGTGTGTAGTGTAGTGTATAGTGTAGTGTATAGTGTAG
This sequence comes from Petromyzon marinus, assembly GCF_048934315.1. Lineage (NCBI taxonomy): Eukaryota > Metazoa > Chordata > Hyperoartia > Petromyzontiformes > Petromyzontidae > Petromyzon > Petromyzon marinus. The sequence continues at coordinate 1,905,189 of NC_133727.1, forward strand.
TGTATAATGTAGTGTATAGTAGTGTATAGTGTAGTGTATAGTGTAGTGTATAGTAGTGTATAGTGTAGTGTATAGGGTAGTGCATAGTGTAGTGTATAGTGTAGTGTATAGTGTAGTGTATAGTGTAGTGTATAGTAGTGTATAGTGTAGTGTATAGTAGTGTAGTGTATAGTGTAGTGCATAGTGTATTGTATAGTGTAGTGTATAGTAGTGTAGTGTATAGTGTAGTGTATAGTGTAGTGTATAGTAGTGTAGTGTATAGTGTAGTGCATAGTGTAGTGTGTAGTGCTTAGTGTAGTGTATAGTGTAGTGTATAGTGTATTGCATAGTGTAGTGTGCAGTGTAGTGTATAGTGTAGTGTAGTCTATAGTAGTGTATAGTGTTAGTGTATAGTGTAGTGTATAGTATAGTGTATAGTGTAGTGCATAGTGTAGTGTGTAGTGTGGTATACTAGTACAGCGCTAGTGTACAGTGTAGTGTACAGTGTAGTGTATAGTGTAGTGTATGGTAGTGTAGTGTACAGTGTTGTGTATAGTGTAGTGTATAGTGTAGTGTATAGTGTAGTGTGTAGTGTATAATGTAGTGTATTGTGTAGTGTATTGTAGTGTAGTGTATAGTGTAGTGTATAGTGTAGTGTATAGTGTATAATGTCGTGTTTAGTGCAGTGGATAGTGTATAATGTAGTGTAGTGTATAGTGTATAATGTAGTGTATAGTGTAGTATATAGTGTATAATGTAGTGTATAGTGTATAATGTAGTGTATAATGTAGTGTATAGTGTAGTGTATAGTGTAGTGTATAGTATATAATGTAGTGTATAATGTAGTATATAGTGTAGTGTATAGTGTATTATGTAGTGTATAATGTAGTGTATAATGTAGTGTATAGTATATAGTGTATAATGTAGTGTATAATGTAGTGTATAGTGTATAATGTAGTGTATAACGTAGTGTATAATGTAGTGTATGACGTAGTGTATAATGTAGTATATAGTGTATAATGTAGTGTATAATGTAGTGTATAGTGTATAATGTAGTGTATAATGTAGTGTATAGTGTAGTGTATAGTGTAGTGTATAGTGTAGTATATAGTGTATAATGAAGTGTATAATGTAGTGTATAGTGTGGTATATAGTGTATAATGTAGTGTATAATGTAGTGTATAGTGTAGTATATAGTGTATAATGTAGTGTATAATGTAGTGTGTAGTATATAATGTAGTGTATAATATAGTGTATAGTGTAGTGTAGTGTATATTGTAGCATATAGTGTATAGTCTATAATGTAGTGTATAGTGTAGTGTATAGTGTAGTATATAGTGTATAATGTAGTGTATAATGTAGTGTATCGTGTATAATGTAGTGTATAATGTAGTGTATAGTGTAGTGTATAGCGTATTGTATAGTGTAGTGTATAGTGTAGTATATATTGTATAATGTAGTGTATAATGTAGTGTATAATGTAGTATCTAGTGTATAATGTAGTGTATAGTGTATAATGTAGTGTATAATGTAGTGTATAATGTAGTGTATAATGTAGTGTATAATGTATTATAGTGTATAATGTAGTGTATAATGTAGTGTATAGTGTATAGTGTATAATGTAGTGTATAGTGTAGTGTATAGTGTAGTATATAGTGTATAATGTAGTGTATAATGTAGTGTATAGTGTATAATGTAGTGTATAATGTAGTGTATAGTGTAGTGTATAATGTAGTGTGTAATGTAGTGTATAGTGTAGTATATAGTGTATAATGTAGTGTATAAGGTAGTGTATAGTGTAGTATATAGTGTATAATGTAGTGTATAATGTAGTATACTAGTACAGCGCCACCGCTTTTGTGTTGGAGAGCCAAGCCACAACATTCACAATCCGAGTCCGACGTTTCGCCCGTCATTACAATCATCGTCAGCAGCCATGGTCGATCCACTGCTGGACGGAGGCCTCCCCAGATTCCGCTCCCGGCTGTTCACGATGCCTCCATCTCCCCACGTGTGTGTATCTGTTGTCCACGCACACGGCGCCTTCTTTCAGACGTCCATTCGTGTTAGTGCAAGCTCATTAATGGTTATTTACTGCTTGTCGTCGGCGCATTCGTTTTATTTATCCATTCATATTTCATTTGAACGCGTCGTAGGCTTTCGCGACTAATATCATTCATAATACAGGCTGGGGTTTTTTTAGTTTTGGGTTAGATCGCGTTAAAAAAAGGAAAACCTGTACGTGTTCACATTTATTTATATTTTATATGTATTCATATATATTTGCATCTTTGCATATTCACCTTCATTTGTTTTTTTATTTACACGCGTATTTGTTCACGTATTATTTGTTTCGTGTGATTGTATTGGCATTGAGATAATGCATTCCTCACATTTAGCCTTCATGAAATATCCATCATCATCATAATCAGTCATCATCATCAGCAGCAGCATCATCAGCAACATCATCATCATTAGCAGCAGCATCATCATCAGTATCATCATCATCAGTAGCAGCAGCATCAGCAACATCAGTAGCAGCAGCATCATCATCAGCAGCATCATCAGCAGCAGCATCATCATTAGCAGCATCATCAGCATCATCATCAGCAGCAGCATAATCAACAGCAGCAGCATCAGCAGCATCAGCAGCAGCAGCAACAGTAGCAGCATCATCATCAGCAGCAGCAGCAACAGTAGCAGCATCATCAGCAGCAGCATCATCATCATCAGCAGCAGCAACAGTAGCAGCATCATCATCATCAGCAGCAGCAGCAGCAGCAGCAACAGTAGCAGCATCATCATCAGCAGCAGTAGCTTTATGACGATCTATCACAGCATCTCTCATCAGCCATAATCATCATCACCACCCTCATGATCATTGTTAGAATGATTATCAGCAGCGCCATCATCATCGGCACCATCATCAGCAGCGTCATCATTATCATCGTAAACATCAAAATCGTCATCAGCATCAGTAGCATTGGCATCAGCAGTAACAACAGAAGCTGCTTCATCATCATCATGAGAATCAGCAGCATCATCAGTAGCATTAGCATCAGCAGCAACAACAAAAGCTGCTTCATCATGAGAATCAGCAGCATCATCAGTAGCATTAGCATCAGCAGCAACAACAGAAGCTGCATCATCATCATCATGAGAATCAGCAGCATCATCAGTAGCATTAGCATCAGCAGCAACAACAAAAGCTGCTTCATCATGAGAATCAGCAGCATCATCAGTAGCATTAGCATCAGCAGTAACAACAGAGGCTGATTCATCATGAGAATCAGCAGCATCATCAGTAGCATTAGCATCAGCAGTAACAACAGAAGCTGATTCATCATCATCATGAGAATCAGCAGCATCATCAGTAGCATTAGCATCAGCAGTAACAACAGAAGCTGCTGCATCATCATCATCATCATTCCCTAATTAGCAGGGTTGACTGTGTACGACACGAAATAAGTTCAACATGCATACACACTATCAGAATCATTGGAAGCTTATCTACCTATCACTCCATTGTCATCATCAGCAGCAGCAGCATCATCAGCAGCAGTGATATCATCACTACAAAGCCATCGTTAAATAATTATCAGCAGCAGCATCATCATCAGCAGCAGTATCATAAGCAGCAACAGCATCAACAACAGCAATGATATTTGAAGCAACATCATCAGCATCATCGTTATCAGCAGCAGCATCATCATCAGTAGCAGCAGCATTATCATCAGCAGCAGTATCATAAGCAGCAACAGCATCAACAACAGCAATGATATTTGAAGCAACATCATCAGCATAATCGTAATCAGTAGCAGCATCATCAGCATCATCGTAATCAGCAGCATCATCATCAGCAGCAGCAGCAGGGGTGCGGGTGGGTGGAGGTGGGGGGGGGAGAGTTAAATGGGGGAGAGTGAGAGCCATGCAGAGGAGAGAGCGTGCAGATGCAGCACTTGTCGTATTTTTTAAAAAAAGACAGAGCGACATGGAGTAGGAAGAGAGGGGGTAGAGAGAGAGGGGGGGTAGAGAGAGAGAGGGGGGGTAGAGAGAGAGGGGGGGTAGAGAGAGGGGGGGTAGAGAGAGAGAGGGGTAGAGAGAGAGGGGGTAGAGAGAGAGGGGGTAGAGAGAGAGGGGGGGTAGAGAGAGAGGGGGTAGAGAGAGGGGGGTAGAGAGAGAGGGGGGGTAGAGAGAGAGAGGGGGTAGAGAGAGGGGGGGTAGAGAGAGGGGGGTAGAGAGAGAGGGGGGGTAGAGAGAGAGGGGGGGTAGAGAGAGAGGGGGGGTAGAGAGAGAGAGGGGGGTAGAGAGAGAGGGGGGTAGAGAGAGGGGGGTAGAGAGAGGGGGGGTAGAGAGAGGGGGGGTAGAGAGAGAGGGGGTAGAGAGAGAGGGGGTAGAGAGAGAGGGGGTAGAGAGAGAGGGGGTAGAGAGGGGGTAGAGAGAGAGAGGGGGTAGAGAGGGGGTAGAGAGAGAGGGGGGTAGAGAGAGAGGGGGGTAGAGAGAGGAGAGGGGGTAGAGAGAGAGAGAGGGGGGGGGGTAGAGAGAGAGGGGGGTAGAGAGAGAGGGGGGGTAGAGAGAGAGGGGGGTAGAGAGAGAGGGGGGGTAGAGAGAGAGGGGGGGTAGAGAGAGAGGGGGGGTAGAGAGAGAGGGGGGGGTAGAGAGAGGGGGGGTAGAGAGAGAGGGGGTAGAGAGAGAGGGGGTAGAGAGAGAGGGGGGTAGAGAGAGAGGGGGGGGGGGGTAGAGAGAGAGGGGGGTAGAGAGAGAGGGGGGTAGAGAGAGAGGGGGGGGGGTAGAGAGAGAGGGGGGGTAGAGAGAGAGGGGGGGTAGAGAGAGAGGGGGGGTAGAGAGAGAGGGGGTAGAGAGAGGGGGGGGTAGAGAGAGAGGGGGGTAGAGAGAGAGGGGGGGTAGAGAGAGAGGGGGGGTAGAGAGAGGGGGGGTAGAGAGAGAGGGGGGTAGAGAGAGAGGGGGTAGAGAGAGGGGGGGGTAGAGAGAGAGGGGGTAGAGAGAGGGGGGTAGAGAGAGAGGGGGGTAGAGAGAGAGGGGGGGGTAGAGAGAGGGGGGTAG
>NC_133727.1:1910331-1957831 GCF_048934315.1 Petromyzon marinus
TCGCCGTAGACTCCCCGTGCATTCCCATGCAGGGCGCGTCCTGATCCTGACTCTCACCCTGACTCTCACCCTGACCCTGGCTCTCACCCTGACCCTGGTCCTTTCTGTAACCCCAAAAGAGATGGGAGGCAGACGAGAGGGAGGGAGGGGGGGGGGGGGTGTGAGAGGGAGGTGAGAGGGAGGGAGGGAGAGAGGGAGGGGTGCGAGAGGGATGGGAGGGAGACGAGGAAGATGGGAGTGTAATGATAATGAGGGGAGAGTGGCGTGGGAGATTGGAGGGAGATGAGGAAGATGGGAGTGTAATGATAATGAGGGGAAAGTGGCGTGGGAGATTGGAGGGAGACGAGGAAGATGGGAGTGTAATGATAATGAGGGGAGAGTGGCGTGGGAGATTGGAGGGAGACGAGGAAGATGGGAGTGTAATGATAATGAGGGGAGAGTGGCGTGGGAGATTGGAGGAAGACGAGGAAGATGGGAGTGTAATGATAATGAGGGGAGAGTGGCGTGGGAGATTGGAGGGAGACGAGGCAGGGAGATGAACCGGGAGACGATGCGAAGTGAGAGCGCGACGGAGTGGGCAGGGAGCTGAGGCTGACGATGGAGGTTGCTGTGTGACGATCCGGGCATCGGGGGAGACGCAAGGACAAGGATAGGGGGCGGGGAGCGATACGCTGGGGGGTGGGGGGGGGGAGATGGGGGAGACGAGAGGGAGGGAGGTGGGAAGGCGGGGGTCAGGGGGGTAGGGATGTAAATCCGAGTGATAGGTGAGTGTTAAGCACACACACACAACCATATCGCTCATCGCTCCAATGAATCATTTCGCTCGAGAGAGAGAGAGGGGGGAGCAGCCATTAGCTACGACGCCAAACTAGAGACGGGGAGGGGGTGGCAGAGATGGTGACAAACATCGTCATCATCATCAGCAGCAGCATCATCAGCAGCAGCATCATCATCAGCAGCAGCAGCAGCAGCAGCATCATCATCATCAGCAGCAGCATCATCAGCAGCATCGTCATCATCATCATCACCATCAGCACCAGCAGCATCATCATGATCATCAGCATCATCATCATCAGCAGCAGCATCACGGCATCAGAGCTACAACAGACACAGAGCCGATGTCGTTGGCGGATCCAGAGAGACACCCGCAGATACACATGCAGACAAAGGTCCCCCGCATAGCCCACACGGCTTGCGAGGGCAAGTGCTGTTAGCGAGTAGCACCACGGCACACGAGGGGGTGGTGGGTGACCAGCACCACGCCCGGCCGCCTTTGTCTCCCCCGGCGGCGATGTTCGCACACCGAACCGGGTACTCATTTGAGGCTGAGTCGACCTAGGAGAGGGCTCAGGACTGGTTCAGATAATCGCTTTGATTGGTCGTAAGCGGGAATCCAACTCGGTTTGGCGGAGACCGCAGTGTGCGGTGCGCTAACCGTTGCGCCACCGCTCCCCGCACAGCAACGCGCAAAGACAAAGATCCCCCGTGTAGCCTTTAACAGGCTGCTGGGGCAAGTGCTGCTAGCGAGCGGCACCTGTGAAGGCCGGCACGAGGGGGTGGGTGGCCAGCACCACGCACGCCCGGCCGCCTTTGTCTCCCCAGCGGCGACGTTTGCTACCAGTGCACATCGCACACATGCCGACACACACTATAACACCGTAATTATAACACGTTAACTTGGGGGGTAGGTTGGTGTTGCTGGTGGTGAGTGGTGTGTGGGAGCGGTGGCGCAGCGGTTAGCGCCACGCTGCGCTACGAACCCCGGCGACCCGAGTTCGATTCCCGCTCACGGCCAACACCGGCGTGGATTATCTGAACCGGTCGTGGGCCTCCCCTAGGTCGACTCAGCCTCAAATGAGTACCTGGTGTAGCGGTGTGTAGTAAACATCGCCACTGGGGAGACAAAGGCGGCCGGGCGTGGTACTGGCCACCCACCCGCTCGTGTGCCGTGCTCGCTAACGGCACTTGTCCCAACAGTCTGTTAAGGCTACACGGGGGATCTTTGTCTTTTGGTGGTGGTGGGGGGGGTGAGAATATAGCCCCGCCCCTCCCTTCCTCCCCCCTCCCCCCGCCCCTAACCTCGACTCCCCGAAACGTCACTGAGAGTCGAGCTGATGAGTTCGTGGAGGTCGTTCCTGAGGGTATCGATCCAGGCCCGCTCTGGTGTCACTGTGGTGATTATCCGAACCGGTCCCGGGTTCTTCCCTAGGTCTACTCGGCCTCAAGTGAGACACCCGCTGTGGTGCAGTAAACATCGTCACTGGGGGGAGACAAAGGCGGCCGGGCGCGGTGCTGGCCACCAACCCCCTCGTGTGCCCTGTTGGCCTTCACAGGTGCCGCTCGCTAACAGCACTTGCCCCAAACAGTCTCTTGAAGGCTATACGGGGGATCTTTGTCTTTTGTGTGTCACTGTGTGTGTGTGGGGAGCGGTGGTGCAGCGGTTAGCGCTACGCTGCGCTACTAACCCGGCGAACCGAGTTCGATTCCCGCTCACGGCCAACAACGGCGACGATTATTTGAACCGGTTGTGGGCCTCCCCTAGGTCGACTCAGCCTCAAATGAGTACCTGGTGTAGTGGTGTGTAGTAAACATCGCCACAAGGGAGACAAAGGCGGCCGGGCGTGATGCTCGCCACCCAGCCTCCCTCTTGTGCCGTGCCGGCCTTAATAGGTGCTCGCTAACAGCACTTGCCCCAACAGTATGTGTAGGCTATGCGGGGAACCTTTGTCTTTGTATTTCAACGCGTTGACTTTTTGACCGCAGTGCTTAACGAGTGAGAATTGCTCATCCGACTTCAAAGAGGAGAGAGCGGCAGAGAGAGGCAGGAGAGAGAGGAGAGAGAGGGGACAGAGGCAGGAGAGAGAGGAGAGAGGGGCAGGAGAGAGAGGCAGGAGAGAGAGGCAGGAGAGAGAGGAGAGAGGGGCAGGAGAGAGAGGCAGGGGAAAGAGAGGAGAGAGAGGCAGGAGAGAGAGGAGAGAGAGGAGAGAGGGGCAGGAGAGAGAGAGAGAGGGGAGAGAGGCAGGAGAGAGAGGAGAGAGGGGCAGGAGAGAGAGAGAGAGAGGGGAGAGAGGCAGGAGAGAGAGGAGAGAGGGGCATGAGAGAGAAGAGAGAGGGGAGAGAGGCAGGAGAGAGAGGAGAGAGAGGCAGGGGAGAGAAGAGAGAGAGGCAGGAGAGGCAGGAGAGAGAGAGAGGAGAGAGGCAGGAGAGAGAGGCAGGAGAGAGAGGCAGGAGAGAGAGAGAGAGAGGCAGGAGAGAGAGGCAGGAGAGAGAGGCAGGAGAGAGAGAGAGGCAGGAGAGAGAGGAGAGGCAGAGAGGGGGGTAGAGAGAGAGGGAAGGGGAAAGAATTTTTTTTTGTGTCTTTCACTTAAAGGGGGGGGGGGTTACATAAAGCAAAGCAAAGCATTAAAAAAACAAAAAACGAAATGATGAACGGAGCAAAGAGCCGACTACACCGAGCATCTTCTTGTTTCTTCTGATCGTAAAAAAAGAGAGAGAGGCAGGGGAGAGAGGAGAGAGAGGCAGGGGAGAGAGAGGCAGGGGAGGCAGGAGAGAGAGGGAGGGGTGCGTGGTGGGGGTGTTAGATGGAGGGAAAAAGAGAACAGAGGAGGGGAGGAGGGAGAGGCAACGGAGAGGGAGGGAGGAGGGAGCGGGGGTGGTGAGGGTGAGGGGAAGGGGGGGAGAGGCTACGGAGAGGGAGGAGGGAGCGGGGGTGGAGGGGAGGGGGCGGAGAGGGGGGGCAACGGAGAGGGAGAAAGGGAGCGGGGTTGCTGTCCGTGGTGCTGATTTCACGAGACGCGGCTGGAGATGAGAGAAAGAGGAAGGGGAGAGCGAAGGGAAGAGAGAGGGAAGGGAGGAGAAGGGCTCAGTCCCACCCACCGCCTCCGATTGGCTGAGCGGAGGCTGAATTTATCCTTCCCTGCTGCACGCGTTTTGCGCAGTGTCTGTGGTGAGAGAGAGAGAGAGGAGAGAGAGACACAGGGAGACGAGGAGACGCGGGGAGGCGAGGAGACACGGGGACAGAGACACTGAGAGGCGAGGAGACACGGGGAGGGAGACACGGGGAGGCGAGGAGACACGGAGAGAGAGAGACACGGACAGAGGGACTCACTCTGCTTCTCGTCACGGATTCATTGTGCACCTGGGCGTCCCGTGGACATCTGGATTTTAATTTAGACAGAGACAGACGGACGGACAGGGAGTGGAATCGAGACAAACACAGGGGCAGAGAGACAGAGAGATACACACGCGCAATATATAGAGACGTACAGGCAGCCCGGTATTGACACACACACACTGAACACGTACATTGACACACACTGACACACACACTGAACACGTACATTGACACACGCACTGACACACACAGTCACACACACACTGACACACACTGTCACACACACTGACACACACACACACTGACACACACACACTGTCACACACACACACACTGCCACACACACACTGTCACACACACACTGACACACACACACTGACACACACACACACTGACACACACACTGACACACACACACACACTGACACACACACACACTGACACACTGTCACACACACACTGACACACTGTCACATACACACTGACACACACTGTCACACACACTGACACACACTCACTGACACACACTGTCACACACACTGACACGCACATTTATATACACACACACACACTGATATTGGCAGACCCACACGCACTGACACACACGTGCACCCATCACACACAGACACGCTGCTACACACACACACTAACACACACGTTATGCACACAATGTAACCTTTAATTGAATCTTAGAGAAACCAACATCATCAGCATCATTTATCGTAATGATAGAGACATACGCTATCACACTGATAAACGCACACACGCACGCTCATATACACAAAGGTCCCCCGAGTAGCCTGAACAGACGGTGGGGGCAAGTGCTGTTAGCGAGCACCTATGAAGGCCGGAACAGCGCACGAGGGGGTAGGTGACCAGCACCACGCCCGCACACACTGATCACACACGCACATTGATAGATACACACAAACACACATTGATAGATACACACACACACATACACACATATAGATAGATACACACACACATAGATAGATACACACACATTGATAGATACACACACTCACATTGATAGATACACACCCACATACACACAGATAGATACACACATACATAGATAAATACACACACATTGATAGATACACACACACATAGATAGATACACACACATTGATAGATACACACACACATTGATAGATACACACACACATTGATAGATACACACACACATTGATAGATACACACAAACACACATTGATAGATACACACAAACACACATAGATAGATACACACACATAGATAGATACACACACATAAATACACATATACATAGATACACACACATTGATAGATACACACACACATTGATAGATACACACAAACACACATAGATACACACACGTAGATAGATACACACACACATTGATAGATACACACACAGAGAGATAGATGCACACAGATAGATAGATACACACAGATAGATAGATTCACACACACAGATAGACACACACACATAGATAGATACACACACACATTGATAGACGCACACACAGATAGACACACACACGTAGATAGATACACACACACACATAGATAGACACACACACACACACATAGATTCACACACGCGTACACACTCACACTCACAGATTCACACACGCGTACACACAGGTACAAACTCACAGATTCACACACGCGTACACACTCACACTCACAGATTCACACACGCGTACACACAGGTACAAACTCACAGATTCACACACGCGTACACACTCACACTCACAGATTCACACACGCGTACAAACTCACAGATTCACACACGCGTACACACAGGTACAAACTCACAGATTCACACACGCGTACAAACTCACAGATTCACACACGCGTACACACTCACACTCACAGATTCACACACGCGTACACACAGGTACAAACTCACAGATTCACACACGCGTACACACTCACACTCACAGATTAACACACGCGTACACACTCACACTCACAGATTCACACACGCGTACACACTCACACTCACAGATTCACACACGCGTACACACTCACACTCACAGATTCACACACAGGTACAAACTCACAGATTCACACACGCGTACACACTCACAGATTCACACACGCGTACAAACTCACAGATTCACACACGCGTACACACTCACACTCACAGATTCACACACGCGTACACACTCACACTCACAGATTCACACACAGGTACAAACTCACAGATTCACACACGCTCATGGATGACTGCACACCGACATGAACATTAATGCACGCGCACAAGATCTAAGATGCGGGAACATTCACACAGACAAGGTAAGACACAGATCCCCCGTATAGCCTTAACAGACTGGAGTAGCAAGTGCTGTTAGCACCTATGAAGGCCGGCACGGCACACGAGGGGGTGGGTGGCCAGCATCACGCTCGGCCGTCTTTGTCTCTCTAGTGGAGATGTTTACTACACACCGCACCGATACTCATTTGAGGCTGAGTCGACCTAAGGGAGGCCCAGCATCGGTTCAGATAATCGTCACTGGCGGTGAGCGGGAATCGAACCCGGGACGTCCGGTTCGTAGCGCAGCGTAGCGCTAACCGCTGCACCACCGCTCCCCACGCACACACAGACACGCAGACAGACACACACACAGACACACAGACAGACAGACACACACATACACAAACACACAGACAGACAGACGCACACACAAACACACACACACACAGACAGACACGCAGACAGACAGACACACACACAGACACACACACATACACACACAGACAGACACACACACACAGACACAGACAGACACGCACACAGACAGACAGACACACAGACACACACACAGACACACACAGACAGACACGCACACAGACAGACAGACACACACAGACACACACACAGACACACGCGCACGATCTCCCGTCGTGCGACCCCGAGCGCCTGATAAGTCGGTGACGCGGGGGGGGGAGCAACGGGAGGAGCCGTCCAGTGGAGCAGGGTGGGGACACAGAGAGACAGGGAGACAGAGACACGGGGAGACAGAGACACGGGGAGACAGAGACACGGGGAGACAGAGACACGGGAAGACAAAGACACGGGGAGACGGAGGGAGACAGAGGGAGACAGAGATACGGGAAGACAGAAGAACGGGGAGACAGAGTGAGACAGAGACGCGGGGAGACAGAGACAAGAGGAGACAAAGGGAGACAGAGACACGAGGAGACAGAGGGAGACAGAGACGCGAAGTCGGAGACGGGAGCGAGCAAGGCAGGAGTTGCCCGATATGAGGACCCCAAGCGCCGAATCATCGTCGAGGAACACTTGAGGTGAGAAGATCGGGATTGTGGGTGTGTGAGTGAGTCTCAGTGGGAGTCTGGGTGGGTGAGTTAGTCTCAGTGGGAGTCTGGGTGGGTGGGAGTCTGGGTGGGTGAGTGAGTCTCAGTGGGAGTCTGGGTGGGTGAGTTAGTCTCAGTGGGAGTCTGGGTGGGTGAGTTAGTCTCAGTGGGAGTCTGGGTGGGTGGGAGTCTGGGTGGGTGAGTTAGTCTCAGTGGGAGTCTGGGTGGGTGAGTGAGTCTCAGTGGGAGTCTGGGTGGGTGAGTTAGTCTCAGTGGGAGTCTGGGTGGGTGTGTGAGTCTCAGTGGGAGTCTGGGTGGGTGAGTTAGTCTCAGTGGGAGTCTGGGTGGGTGAGTTAGTCTCAGTGGGAGTCTGGGTGGGTGAGTGAGTCTCAGTGGGAGTCTGGGTGGGTGAGTGAGTCTCAGTGGGAGTCTGGGTGGGTGAGTGAGTCTCAGTGGGAGTCTGGGTGGGTGAGTGAGTCTCAGTGGGAGTCTGGGTGGGTGAGTTAGTCTCAGTAGGAGTCTGGGTGGGTGAGTGAGTCTCAGTGGGAGTCTGGGTGGGTGAGTGAGTCTCAGTGGGAGTCTGGGTGGGTGAGTGAGTCTCAGTGGGAGTCTGGGTGGGTGAGTTAGTCTCAGTGGGAGTCTGGGTGGGTGAGTTAGTCTCAGTGGGAGTCTGGGTGGGTGAGTGAGTCTCAGTGGGAGTCTGGGTGGGTGAGTGAGTCTCAGTGGGAGTCTGGGTGGGTGAGTTAGTCTCAGTGGGAGTATGGGTGGGTGAGAGAGTCTCAGTGGGAGTCTGGGTGGGTGGGAGTCTGGATGGGTGGGAGTCTGGGTGGGTGGGAGTCTGGGTGGATGAGGGTCTGGGTGGGTGGGAGTCTGGGTGGGTGAGAGTCTGGGTGGGTGGGTGGGAGTCTGGGTGGGTAGGAATCTGGGTGGGAGTCTGGGTGGGTGGGAGTCTAGGTGGGTGGGTGGAGTCTGGGTTGGTGGGAGGGAGTCTGGGTGGGTGGGAGGGAGTCTGGGTGGGTGAGGGTCTGGGTGGGTGGGAGTCTGGTTGGGTGAGAGTCTGGTTGGGTGGGAGTCTGGCTGGGTGGGAGGGAGGGAGTCTGGGTGGGTGAAGGTCTGGGTGGGTGGGAGTCTGGGTGGGTGGGAATCTGGTTGGGTGGGAGTCTGGTTGGGTGGGAATCTGGGTCTGAGTCTGGGTGGGTGAGGGTCTGGGTGGGTGGGAGTCTGGGTGGGTAAGAGTCTGGGTGGGTGGGAGTCTGGTTGGGTGAGAGTCTGGGTGGGTGAGGGTCTGGGTGGGTGGGAGTCTGGGTGGGTGGGAGTCTGGGTGGGTGGGAGTCTGGGTGGGTGGGAGTCTGGGTGGGTGGGAGTCTGGTTGGGTGGGAGTCTGGGTGGGTGGGAGTCTTGGTGGGTGGGATTCTGGGTGGGTTAGAGTCTGGGTGGGTGAGGGTCTGAGTGGGTGCCAGTCTGGGTGGGTGGGAGTCTGGGTTGGTGGGAGTCTGGGTAGGTGAGGGTCTGGGTGGGTGGGAGTCTGGGTGAGAGTCTGGGTGGGTGGGAGTCTGGGTGGGCGGGAGTCTGGGTGGGTTAGAGTCTGGGTGGGTGGGAGTCTGGGTGGGTGAGAGTCTGGGTGGGAGGGAGTCTGGATGGGTCAGAGTCTGGGTTGGTGGCAGTCTGGGGGGGTGGGAGTCTGGGTGGGTGCGAGTCTGGGTGGGTGAGAGTCTGGGTGGGTGGAAGTCTCGGTGTGAGTCTGGGTGGGTGGGAGTCTGGGTGGGTGAGGGTCTCGGTGTGAGTCTGGGTGGGTGGGAGTCTGGGTGGGTGGGAATCTGGGTGGGTGGGTGGGGTTAGGGTCTGAGTGGCTGGGAGTCTGGGTGGGTGGGAGTCTGGGTGGGTGGGAGTCTGCGTGAGAGTCTGGGTGGGTGGGAGTCTGGGTGGGACGGAGTCTGGGTGGGTGAGAGTCTGGGTGTGTGGGAATCTAGGTGGGTGGGTTGGTGGAGTCTGGGTGGTTGGGAATCTGGGTGGGTGGGAGTCTGGGTGGCAGTCTGGGTGGGTGGGAGTCTGGGTGGGTGGGAATCTGGATGGGTGGGTGGAGTCTGGGTGGGTGGGAGTCTGGGTGGGTGGGAGTCTGGGTGGGTGGGAGTCTGGGTGGGTGGGAATCTGGGTGGGTAGGAGTCTGGGTGGGTGGGAGTCTGGGTGGGTGGGAGTCTGGGTGGGTGGGAGTCTGGGTGGGTTAGAGTCTGGGTGGTTGGGAGTCTGGGTGGGAGTCTGGGTGGCAGTCTGGGTGGGTGGGAGTCTGGGTGGGTGGGAATCTGGATGGGTGGGTGGAGTCTGGGTGGGTGGGAGTATGGGTGGGTGGGAGTCTGGGTGGGTGGGAGTCTGGGTGGGTAGGAGTCTGGGTGGGTGGGAGTCTGGGTGGGTGAGGGTCTGGGTGGGTGGGAGTCTGCGTGGGTGGGAGTCTGGGTGGGTGGGAGTCTGGGTGGGTGAGACTCTGGGTTGATGGGAGTCTAGGTGGGTGGGAGTATGGGTGGGAGTCTGGGTGGGTGGGAGTTTGCGTGAGTGGGAATCTGGGTGGGTGGGTGGAGTCTGGGTGGGTGGGAGTCTGGGTGGGTGGGAGTCTGGGTGGGTGGGAATCTGGGTGGGTAGGAGTCTGGGTGGGTGGGAGTCTGGGTGGGTGGGAGTCTGGGTGGGTGGGAGTCTGGGTGGGTTAGAGTCTGGGTGGTTGGGAGTCTGGGTGGGAGTCTGGGTGGCAGTCTGGGTGGGTGGGAGTCTGGGTGGGTGGGAATCTGGATGGGTGGGTGGAGTCTGGGTGGGTGGGAGTCTGGGTGGGTGGGAGTCTGGGTGGGTGGGAGTCTGGGTGGGTGGGAATCTGGGTGGGTAGGAGTCTGGGTGGGTGGGAGTCTGGGTGGGTGAGGGTCTGGGTGGGTGGGAGTCTGGGTGGGTGGGAGTCTTGGTGGGTGGGATTCTGGGTGGGTTAGAGTCTGGGTGGGTGAGGGTCTGAGTGGGTGCCAGTCTGGGTGGGTGGGAGTCTGGGTTGGTGGGAGTCTGGGTAGGTGAGGGTCTGGGTGGGTGGGAGTCTGGGTGAGAGTCTGGGTGGGTGGGAGTCTGGGTGGGCGGGAGTCTGGGTGGGTTAGAGTCTGGGTGGGTGGGAGTCTGGGTGGGTGAGAGTCTGGGTGGGAGGGAGTCTGGATGGGTCAGAGTCTGGGTTGGTGGCAGTCTGGGGGGGTGGGAGTCTGGGTGGGTGCGAGTCTGGGTGGGTGAGAGTCTGGGTGGGTGGAAGTCTCGGTGTGAGTCTGGGTGGGTGGGAGTCTGGGTGGGTGAGGGTCTCGGTGTGAGTCTGGGTGGGTGGGAGTCTGGGTGGGTGGGAATCTGGGTGGGTGGGTGGGGTTAGGGTCTGAGTGGCTGGGAGTCTGGGTGGGTGGGAGTCTGGGTGGGTGGGAGTCTGCGTGAGAGTCTGGGTGGGTGGGAGTCTGGGTGGGACGGAGTCTGGGTGGGTGAGAGTCTGGGTGTGTGGGAATCTAGGTGGGTGGGTTGGTGGAGTCTGGGTGGTTGGGAATCTGGGTGGGTGGGAGTCTGGGTGGCAGTCTGGGTGGGTGGGAGTCTGGGTGGGTGGGAATCTGGATGGGTGGGTGGAGTCTGGGTGGGTGGGAGTCTGGGTGGGTGGGAGTCTGGGTGGGTGGGAGTCTGGGTGGGTGGGAATCTGGGTGGGTAGGAGTCTGGGTGGGTGGGAGTCTGGGTGGGTGGGAGTCTGGGTGGGTGGGAGTCTGGGTGGGTTAGAGTCTGGGTGGTTGGGAGTCTGGGTGGGAGTCTGGGTGGCAGTCTGGGTGGGTGGGAGTCTGGGTGGGTGGGAATCTGGATGGGTGGGTGGAGTCTGGGTGGGTGGGAGTATGGGTGGGTGGGAGTCTGGGTGGGTGGGAGTCTGGGTGGGTAGGAGTCTGGGTGGGTGGGAGTCTGGGTGGGTGAGGGTCTGGGTGGGTGGGAGTCTGCGTGGGTGGGAGTCTGGGTGGGTGGGAGTCTGGGTGGGTGAGACTCTGGGTTGATGGGAGTCTAGGTGGGTGGGAGTATGGGTGGGAGTCTGGGTGGGTGGGAGTTTGCGTGAGTGGGAATCTGGGTGGGTGGGTGGAGTCTGGGTGGGTGGGAGTCTGGGTGGGTGGGAGTCTGGGTGGGTGGGAATCTGGGTGGGTAGGAGTCTGGGTGGGTGGGAGTCTGGGTGGGTGGGAGTCTGGGTGGGTGGGAGTCTGGGTGGGTTAGAGTCTGGGTGGTTGGGAGTCTGGGTGGGAGTCTGGGTGGCAGTCTGGGTGGGTGGGAGTCTGGGTGGGTGGGAATCTGGATGGGTGGGTGGAGTCTGGGTGGGTGGGAGTCTGGGTGGGTGGGAGTCTGGGTGGGTGGGAGTCTGGGTGGGTGGGAATCTGGGTGGGTAGGAGTCTGGGTGGGTGGGAGTCTGGGTGGGTGAGGGTCTGGGTGGGTGGGAGTCTGCGTGGGTGGGAGTCTGGGTGGGTGGGAGTCTGGGTGGGTGAGACTCTGGGTTGATGGAAGTCTAGGTGGGTGGGAGTATGGGTGGGAGTCTGGGTGGGTGGGAGTTTGCGTGGGTGGGAATCTGGGTGGGTGGGTGGAGTCTGGGTGGGTGGGAGTCTGGGTGGGTGGGAGTCTGGGTGGGTGGGAGTCTGGGTGGGTGGGAATCTGTGTGGGTGGAGCCTGGGTGCGTGGGAGTCTGGGTGGGTCGGAGTCTGGGTGGGTGGGAGTCTGGGTGGGTGGGAGTCTGGGTGGGTGAGAGTCTGTTTGGGTGGGAGTCTGGGTGGGTGGGAGTCTGGGTGGGTGGGCGTCTGGGTGGGTGGGAGTCTGGGTGGGTGGGAGTCTGGGTGGGTGGGAGTCTGGGTGGATGAAAGTCTGGGTGGGTGGGAGTCTGGGTGGGTGAGAGTCTGGGTGGGTGAGAGTCTGGGTGTGTGAGAGTCTGGGTGGGTGGGAGTCTGGGTGGGTGGGAGTCTGGGTGGGTGAGAGTCTGGGTGGGTGGGAGTCTGGGTGGGAGTCTGGGTGGGATGGAGTCTGGGTGGGTGGGAGTCTGGGTGGGTGGGAGTCTGGGTGGGTGGGAGTCTGGGTGGGTGGGAGTCTGGGTGGGTGGGAGTCTGGGTGGGTGGGAGTCTGGGTGGGTGGGAGTCTGGGTGGGTGAGAGTCTGGGTGGGTGGGAGTCTGGGTGGGAGTCTGGGTGGGATGGAGTCTGGGTGGGTGGGAGTCTGGGTGGGTGGGAGTCTGGGTGGGTGAGAGTCTGGGTGGGTGGGAGTCTGGGTGGGTGGAAGTCTGGGTGGTTGGGAGTCTGGGTGGGTGAGGGTCTGGGTGGGTGGGAGTCTGGGTGGGTGGGAGTCTGGGTGGGTGGGTGGAGTCTGGGTGGGTGAGATTCTGGGTTGGAGGGAGTCTGGATGGGTGAGAGTCTGGGTGGGCGGGAGTCTGGGTGGGTGAGAGTCTGGGTGGGTGGGAGTCTGGGTGGGTGAGATTCTGGGTTGGACGGAGTCTGGATGGGTGAGAGTCTGGGTGGGTGGGAGTCTGGGTGGGTGGGAGTCTGGGTGGGTGGGAGTTTGCGTGGGTGGGAATCTGGGTGGGTGGGTGGAGTCTGGGTGGGTGGGAGTCTGGGTGGGTGGGAGTCTGGGTGGGTGGGAATCTGGGTGGGTAGGAGTCTGGGTGGGTGGGAGTCTGGGTGGGTGGGAGTCTGGGTGGGTGGGAGTCTGGGTGGGTTAGAGTCTGGGTGGTTGGGAGTCTGGGTGGGAGTCTGGGTGGCAGTCTGGGTGAGTGGGAGTCTGGGTGGGTGGGAATCTGGATGGGTGGGTGGAGTCTGGGTGGGTGGGAGTCTGGGTGGGTGGGAGTCTGGGTGGGTGGGAGTCTGGGTGGGTGGGAATCTGGGTGGGTAGGAGTCTGGGTGGGTGGGAGTCTGGGTGGGTGAGGGTCTGGGTGGGTGGGAGTCTGCGTGGGTGGGAGTCTGGGTGGGTGGGAGTCTGGGTGGGTGAGACTCTGGGTTGATGGAAGTCTAGGTGGGTGGGAGTATGGGTGGGAGTCTGGCTGGGTGGGAGTTTGCGTGGGTGGGAATCTGGGTGGGTGGGTGGAGTCTGGGTGGGTGGGAGTCTGGGTGGGTGGGATTCTGGGTGGGTGGGAGTCTGGGTGGGTGGGAATCTGTGTGGGTGGAGCCTGGGTGCGTGGGAGTCTGGGTGGGTGGGAGTCTGGGTGGGTGGGAATCTGTGTGGGTGGAGCCTGGGTGCGTGGGAGTCTGGGTGGGTGGGAGTCTGGGTGGGTGGGAGTCTGGGTGGGTGGGAGTCTGGGTGGGTGAGAGTCTGTTTGGGTGGGAGTCTGGGTGGGTGGGAGTCTGGGTGGGTGGGCGTCTGGGTGGGTGGGAGTCTGGGTGGGTGGGAGTCTGGGTGGGTGGGAGTCTGGGTGGGTGGGAGTCTGGGTGGATGAAAGTCTGGGTGGGTGGGAGTCTGGGTGGGTGAGAGTCTGGGTGGGTGAGAGTCTGGGTGTGTGAGAGTCTGGGTGGGTGGGAGTCTGGGTGGGTGGGAGTCTGGGTGGGTGAGGGTCTGGGTGGGTGGGAGTCTGGGTGGGAGTCTGGGTGGGATGGAGTCTGGGTGGGTGGGAGTCTGGGTGGGTGGGAGTCTGGGTGGGTGGGAGTCTGGGTGGGTGGGAGTCTGGGTGGGTGGGAGTCTGGGTGGGTGGGAGTCTGGGTGGGTGGGAGTCTGGGTGGGTGAGAGTCTGGGTGGGTGGGAGTCTGGGTGGGAGTCTGGGTGGGATGGAGTCTGGGTGGGTGGGAGTCTGGGTGGGTGGGAGTCTGGGTGGGTGGGAGTCTGGGTGGGTGGGAGTCTGGGTGGGTGAGGGTCTGGGTGGGTGGGAGTCTGGGTGGGTGAGGGTCTGGGTGGGTGGGAGTCTGGGTGGGTGGGAGTCTGGGTGGGTGGGTGGAGTCTGGGTGGGTCGGAGGGAGTCTGGGTGGGTGAGAGTCTGGGTGTGTGGGAGTCTGGGTGGGTGGAAGTCTGGGTGGTTGGGAGTCTGGGTGGGTGAGGGTCTGGGTGGGTGGGAGTCTGGGTGGGTGAGGGTCTGGGTGGGTGGGAGTCTGGGTGGGTGAGATTCTGGGTTGGAGGGAGTCTGGATGGGTGAGAGTCTGGGTGGGCGGGAGTCTGGGTGGGTGAGAGTCTGGGTGGGTGAGATTCTGGGTTGGACGGAGTCTGGATGGGTGAGAGTCTGGGTGGGTGGGAGTCTGGGTGGGTGGGAGTCTGGGTGGGTGGGAGTTTGCGTGGGTGGGAATCTGGGTGGGTGGGTGGAGTCTGGGTGGGTGGGAGTCTGGGTGGGTGGGAGTCTGGGTGGGTGGGAATCTGGGTGGGTAGGAGTCTGGGTGGGTGGGAGTCTGGGTGGGTGGGAGTCTGGGTGGGTGGGAGTCTGGGTGGGTTAGAGTCTGGGTGGTTGGGAGTCTGGGTGGGAGTCTGGGTGGCAGTCTGGGTGAGTGGGAGTCTGGGTGGGTGGGAATCTGGATGGGTGGGTGGAGTCTGGGTGGGTGGGAGTCTGGGTGGGTGGGAGTCTGGGTGGGTGGGAGTCTGGGTGGGTGGGAATCTGGGTGGGTAGGAGTCTGGGTGGGTGGGAGTCTGGGTGGGTGAGGGTCTGGGTGGGTGGGAGTCTGCGTGGGTGGGAGTCTGGGTGGGTGGGAGTCTGGGTGTGTGAGACTCTGGGTTGATGGAAGTCTAGGTGGGTGGGAGTATGGGTGGGAGTCTGGGTGGGTGGGAGTTTGCGTGGGTGGGAATCTGGGTGGGTGGGTGGAGTCTGGGTGGGTGGGAGTCTGGGTGGGTGGGAGTCTGGGTGGGTGGGAGTCTGGGTGGGTGGGAATCTGTGTGGGTGTAGCCTGGGTGCGTGGGAGTCTGGGTGGGTGGGAGTCTGGGTGGGTGGGAGTCTGGGTGGGTGGGAGTCTGGGTGGGTGAGAGTCTGTTTGGGTGGGAGTCTGGGTGGGTGGGAGTCTGGGTGGGTGGGCGTCTGGGTGGGTGGGAGTCTGGGTGGGTGGGAGTCTGGGTGGGTGGGAGTCTGGGTGGATGAAAGTCTGGGTGGGTGGGAGTCTGGGTGGGTGAGAGTCTGGGTGGGTGAGAGTCTGGGTGTGTGAGAGTCTGGGTGGGTGGGAGTCTGGGTGGGTGGGAGTCTGGGTGGGTGAGAGTCTGGGTGGGTGGGAGTCTGGGTGGGAGTCTGGGTGGGATGGAGTCTGGGTGGGTGGGAGTCTGGGTGGGTGGGAGTCTGGGTGGGTGGGAGTCTGGCTGGGTGGGAGTCTGGGTGGGTGGGAGTCTGGGTGGGTGGGAGTCTGGGTGGGTGGGAGTCTGGGTGGGTGGGAGTCTGGGTGGGTGGGAGTCTGGGTGGATGAAATTCTGGGTGGGTGGGAGTCTGGGTGGGTGAGAGTCTGGGTGGGTGAGAGTCTGGGTGTGTGAGAGTCTGGGTGTGTGAGAGTCTGGGTGGGTGGGAGTCTGGGTGGGTGGGAGTCTGGGTGGGTGAGAGTCTGGGTGGGTGGGAGTCTGGGTGGGTGTCTGGGTGGGATGGAGTCTGGGTGGGTGGGAGTCTGGGTGGGTGGGAGTCTGGGTGGGTGGGAGTCTGGGTGGGTGGGAGTCTGGGTGGGTGAGGGTCTGGGTGGGTGGGAGTCTGGGTGGGTGAGGGTCTGGGTGGGTGGGAGTCTGGGTGGGTGGGAGTCTGGGTGGGTGGGTGGAGTCTGGGTGGGTCGGAGGGAGTCTGGGTGGGTGAGAGTCTGGGTGTGTGGGAGTCTGGGTGGGTGGAAGTCTGGGTGGTTGGGAGTCTGGGTGGGTGAGGGTCTGGGTGGGTGGGAGTCTGGGTGGGTGAGGGTCTGGGTGGGTGGGAGTCTGGGTGGGTGAGATTCTGGGTTGGAGAGAGTCTGGATGGGTGAGAGTCTGGGTGGGCGGGAGTCTGGGTGGGTGAGAGTCTGGGTGGGTGGGAGTCTGGGTGGGTGAGATTCTGGGTTGGACGGAGTCTGGATGGGTGAGAGTCTGGGTGGGTGGGAGTCTGGGTGGGTGGGAGTCTGGGTGGGTGGGAGTCAGGGTGAGAGTCTGGGTGGGTGGGAGTCTGGGTGGGTGGGAGTCTGGGTGGGTGGGAATCTGGGTGGGTGGGTGGAGTCTGGGTGGGTGGGAGGGAGGCTGGGTGGGTGAGAGTCTGGGTGGGTGGGAGTCTGGGTGGGTGGGAGTCTGGGTGGGTGGAAGTCTGGGTGGGTGAGAGTCTGGGTGGGAGTGAGTCTGGATGGGTGAGAGTCTGGGTGGGTGGGAGTCTGGGTGGGTGGGAGTCTGGGTGAGAGTCTGGGTGGGTGGGACTCTGGGTGGGTGGGAATCTGGGTGGGTGGTTTGGTGGAGTCTGGGTGGGTGAGAGTCTGGGTGGGTGGGAGTCTGGATGGGTGGGAGTCTGGGTGGGTGAGAGTCTGGGTGGGTGGGAGTCTGGGTGGGTGGGAGTCTGGGTGGGAGTCTGGGTGGGTGGGAATCTGGATGGGTGGGTGGAGTCTGGGTGGGTGGGAGTCTGGGTGGGTGGGAGTCTGGGTGGGTAAGGGTCTGGGTGTGTGGGAGTCTGGTTGGGTGAGAGTCTGGGTGGGTGAGGGTCTGGGTGGGTGAGGGTCTGGGTGGGTGGGAGTCTGGGTGGGTGAGAGTCTGGGTGGGTGAGGGTCTGGGTGGGTGGGAGTCTGGGTGGGTGGGAGTCTGGGTGGGTTAGAGTCTGGGTGGGTGAGGGTTTGAGTGGGTGGGAGTCTGGGTGGGTGGGAGTCTGGATGGGTGAGGGTCTGGGTGGGTGGGAGTCTGGGTGAGAGTCTGGGTGGGTGGGAGTCTGGGTGGGCGGGAGTCTGGGTTGGTGAGAGTCTGGGTGGGTGGGAGTCTGGGTGGGTGAGAGTCTGGGTGGGAGGGAGTCTGGATGGGTGAGAGTCTGGGTGGGTGGGAGTCTGGGTGGGTGGGAGTCTCGGTGGGAGTCTGGGTGGGTGGGAGTCTGGGTGGGTGAGGGTGTGGGTGGGAGTCTGGGTGGGTGGGAGTCTGGGTGGGAGTCTTGGTGGGTGGGAGTCTGGGTGGGTGGGAATCTGTGTGGGTGGGAGGAGTCTGGGTGGGTGGGGGGAGGCTGGGTGGGTGAGAGTCTGGGTGGGTGGGAGTCTGGGTGGGTGGGAGTCTGGGTGGGTGGGAGTCTGGGTGGATGGGAGCCTGGGTGGGTTAGAGTTTGGGTGGGTGAGAGTTTGGGTGGGTGGGAGTCTGGGTGGGCGGGAGTCTGGGTGGGTGGGAGTCTGGGTGGGTGGGAATCTGGGTCGGTGGGTGGAGTCTGGGTGGGTGGGAGGGAGTCTGGGTGGGTGGGAGGGAGTCTGGGTGTTTGATTGTCTGGGTGGGTGGGAGTCTGGGTGGGTGAGGGTCTGGGTGTTAGTCTGGGTGAGTGAGAGTCTGGGTGGGTGAGGGTCTGGGTGGGTGGGAGTCTGGGTGGGTGGGAGTCTGGGTGGGTGGGAGTCTGGATGGGTGAGGGTCTGGGTGGGTGGGAGTCTGGGTGAGCGTCTGGGTGGGTGGCAGTCTGGGTGGGCGGGAGTCTGGGTTGGTGAGAGTCTGGGTGGGTGGGAGTCTGGGTGGGTGAGAGTCTGGGTGGGAGGGAGTCTGGATGGGTGAGAGTCTGGGTGGGTGGGAGTCTGGGTGGGTGGGAGTCTCGGTGGGAGTCTGGGTGGGTGGGAGCCTGGGTGGGTGAGGGTGTGGGTGGGTGGGAGTTTGGGTGGGTGGGAGTCTGGGTGGATGGGAGCCTGGGTGGGTTAGAGTTTGGGTGGGTGAGAGTTTGGGTGGGTGGGAGTCTGGGTGGGCGGGAGTCCGGGTGGGTGGGAGTCTGGGTGGGTGGGAATCTGGGTCGGTGGGTGGAGTCTGGGTGGGTGGGAGGGAGTCTGGGTGGGTGGGAGGGAGTCTGGGTGTTTGATTGTCTGGGTGGGTGGGAGTCTGGGTGGGTGAGGGTCTGGGTGGGTGGGAGTGTGGGTGGGTGGGAGTCTGGATGGGTGAGGGTCTGGGTGGGTGGGAGTCTGGGTGAGAGTCTGGGTGGGTGGGAGTCTGGGTGGGCGGGAGTCTGGGTTGGTGAGAGTCTGGGTGGGTGGGAGTCTGGGTGGGTGAGAGTCTGGGTGGGAGGGAGTCTGGATGGGTGAGAGTCTGGGTGGGTGGGAGTCTGGGTGGTTGGGAGTCTCGGTGGGAGTCTGGGTGGGTGGGAGCCTGGGTGGGTGAGGGTGTGGGTGGGAGTCTGGGTGGGTGGGAGTCTGGGTGGGAGTCTGGGTGGGTGGGAGTCTGGGTGGGTGGGAATCTGGGTGGGTGGGTGGAGTCTGGGTGGGTGGGAGGCTGGTTGGGTGAGAGTCT
Organism: Petromyzon marinus; assembly: GCF_048934315.1. Lineage (NCBI taxonomy): Eukaryota > Metazoa > Chordata > Hyperoartia > Petromyzontiformes > Petromyzontidae > Petromyzon > Petromyzon marinus. The sequence continues at coordinate 1,929,088 of NC_133727.1, forward strand.
GGGTGGGTGGGAGTCTGGGTGGGTGGGAGTCTGGGTGGGTGGGAGTCTGGGTGGATGGGAGCCTGGGTGGGTTAGAGTTTGGGTGGGTGAGAGTTTGGGTGGGTGGGAGTCTGGGTGGGCGGGAGACTGGGTGGGTGGGAGTCTGGGTCGGTGGGTGGAGTCTGGGTTGGTGGGAGGGAGTCTGGGTGGGTGGGAGGGAGTCTGGGTGTTTGATTGTCTGGGTGGGTGGGAGTCTGGGTGGGTGAGGGTCTGGGTGGGTGGGAGTCTGGGTGGGTGAGAGTCTGGGTGGGTGAGGGTCTGGGTAGGTGGGAGTCTGGGTGGGTGGGAGTCTGGGTGGGTTAGAGTCTGGGTGGGTGAGGGTCTGAGTGGGTGGGAGTCTGGGTGAGAGTCTGGGTGGGTGGGAGTCTGGGTGAGAGTCTGGGTGGGTGGGAGTCTGGGTGGGCGGGAGTCTGGGTTGGTGAGAGTCTGGGTGGGTGGGAGTCTGGGTGGGTGAGAGTCTTGGTGGGAGGGAGTCTGGATGGGTGGGAGTCTGGGTGGGTGGGAGTCTGGGTGGGTGGAAGTCTCGGTGGGAGTCTGGGTGGGTGGGAGTCTGGGTGGGTGGGAGTCTGGGTGGGTGGGAGTCTGGGTGGGTGGGAGTCTGGGTGGGTGGGAGTCTGGTTGGGTGGGAGTCTGAGTGGGTGGGAGTCTTGGTGGGTGGGATTCTGGGTGGTTTAGAGTCTGGGTGGGTGAGGGTCTGAGTGGGTGCCAGTCTGGGTGGGTGGGAGTCTGGGTTGGTGGGAGTCTGGGTGGGTGAGGGTCTGGGTGGGAGTCTGGGTGAGAGTCTGGGTGGGTGGGAGTCTGGGTGGGCGGGAGTCTGGGTGGGTGAGAGTCTGGGTGGGTGGGAGTCTGGGTGGGTGAGAGTCTGGGTGGCAGGGAGTCTGGATGGGTGAGAGTCTGGGTTGGTGGCAGTCTGGGGGGGTGGGAGTCTGGGTGGGTGCGAGTCTGGGTGGGTGAGAGTCTGGGTGGGTGGAAGTCTCGGTGTGAGTCTGGGTGGGTGGGAATCTGGGTGGGTGAGGGTCTCGGTGTGAGTCTGGGTGGGTGGGAGTCTGGGTTGGTGGGAATCTGGGTGGGTGGGTGGGATTAGGGTCTGAGTGGGTGGGAGTCTGGGTTGGTGGGAGTGTGGGTGGGTGGGAGTCTGCGTGAGAGTCTGGGTGGGTGGGAGTCTGGGTGGGAGGGAGTCTGGGTGGGTGAGAGTCTGGGTGTGTGGGAATCTGGGTGGGTGGGTTGGTGGAGTCTGGGTGGGTGAGAGTCTGGGTGGGTGGGAGTCTGGGTGGGTGGGAGTCTGGGTGGGTGAGAGTCTGGGTGGTTGGGAGTCTGGGTGGGTGGGAGTCTGGGTGGCAGTCTGGGTGGGTGGGAGTCTGGGTGGGTGGGAATCTGGATGGGTGGGTGGAGTCTGGGTGGGTGGGAGTCTGGGTGGGTGGGAGTCTGGGTGGGTGGGAGTCTGGGTGGGTGGGAGTCTGGGTGGGTGGGAATCTGGGTGGGTAGGAGTCTGGGTGGGTGGGAGTCTGGGTGGGAGTCTGGGTGGGTGGGAGTCTGAGTGGGTTAGAGTCTGGGTGGTTGGGAGTCTGGGTGGGTGGGAGTCTGGGTGGCAGTCTGGGTGGGTGGGAGTCTGGGTGGGTGGGAATCTGGATGGGTGGGTGGAGTCTGGGTGGGTGGGAGTCTGGGTGGGTGGGAGTCTGAGTGGGTGGGAGTCTGGGTGGGTGGGAATCTGGGTGGGTAGGAGTCTGGGTGGGTGGGAGTCTGGGTGGGTGAGGGTCTGGGTGGGTGGGAGTCTGCGTGGGTGGGAGTCTGGGTGGGTGGGAGTCTGGGTGGGTGAGACTCTGGGTTGATGGGAGTCTGGGTGGGTGAGAGTCTGTTTGGGTGGGAGTCTGGGTGGGTTTGGGAGTCTGGGTGGGTGGGAGTCTGGGTGGGTGGGTGGAGTCTGGGTGGGTGGGAGTCTGGGTGGGTGGGAGTCTGGGTGGGTGGGAATCTGTGTGGGTGGAGTCTGGGTGCGTGGGAGTCTGGGTGGGTGGGAGTCTGGGTGGGTGGGAGTCTGGGTGGGTGGGAGTCTGGGTGGGTGAGAGTCTGTTTGGGTGGGAGTCTGGGTGGGTTTGGGAGTCTGGGTGGGTGGGAGTCTGGGTGGGTGGGAGTCTGGGTGGGTGGGAGTCTGGGTGGATGAAAGTCTGGGTGGGTGGGAGTCTGGGTGGGTGAGAGTCTGGGTGGGTGGGAGTCTGGGTGGGTGAGAGTCTGGGTGGGTGGGAGTCTGGGTGGGAGTCTGGGTGGGGTGGAGTCTAGGTGGGTGGGAGTCTGGGTGGGTGGGAGTCTGGGTGGGTGGGAGTCTGTGTGGGTGAGAGTCTGGGTGGGTGGGAGTCTGGGTGGGTGGGAGTCTGGGTGGGTTAGAGTCTGGGTGGGTGCGAGTCTGGGTGGGTGGGAGTCTGGGTGGGTGGGAGTCTGGGTGGGTGAGAGACTGGGTGGGTGGGAGTCTGGGTGGGAGTCTGGGTAAGATGGAGTCTAGGTGGGTGGGAGTCTGGGTGGGAGTCTGGGTGGGTGGGAGTCTGTGTGGGTGAGAGTCTGGGTGGGTGGAAGTCTGGGTGGGTGGGAGTCTGGGTGGGTTAGAGTCTGGGTGGGTGCGAGTCTGGGTGGGTGGGAGTCTGGGTGGGTGGGAGTCTGGGTGGGTGAGAGACTGGGTGGGTGGGAGTCTGGGTGGGAGTCTGGGTAGGATGGAGTCTAGGTGGGTGGGAGTCTGGGTGGGAGTCTGGGTGGGTGGGAGTCTGTGTGGGTGAGAGTCTGGGTGGGTGGAAGTCTGGGTGGGTGGGAGTCTGGGTGGGTTAGAGTCTGGGTGGGTGGGAGTCTGGGTGGGTGGGAGTCTGGGTGAGAGTCTGACTGAGTGATTGTCTGGGTGGGTGGGAGTCTGGGTGGGTGACTGGTTGGGGAGGGGGGGTGGGACCCTCTGTGGATGGCCTGGAGGGTGACTAGTCGACCTGATGGATGTGTGCCCAGTCTAATGGCGTGGTGTGTACGGGAGGGACGGTGGTCTGGGTGGCTGGCTCCCTCGCCTTTCGGGGTTATCGGCGTTTCTCATCGCTTGTCTGCCCGGCTGTGTGACTCGCGTGGGCGTTGCTTCCGTTGACCGGGTGGCCGTCTTCGCTGTTGGCAAGATGTGTAGCTGGGTGGTCGCGTGAGTGGCTGTGGTAGTTCTAGCGGTCGGCGCTACGCTGCGCTGCGAACCCAGGCCACCAGAGTTCGACTCCCGCTCACGGCCACCGACCCCGGTGACGATGATCTGAACCAGTCTTGGGCCTCCCCTAGGTCGAAGCGGCCTCAAATGAGTACCTGGTGCGATTTGTGAACATCGCCACTCACCCCATCGCGTGCCGTGCCGGCCTGCATAGGTGCTGCTACTCGCTAACAGCACTTGCCCCAATAGTCCGTTACAGGCTACACGGGGGATCTTTGTCCATGTTGTTGTTGCTGTTGCGACCGTGCGTCTGGGTTTACGGATTCGATGCACGGATGGGCGTCTCATCATCACGTCCCGTCGTGTGGGCGCTCGTGCGTCTGGTCAACACCGCTTCGAGTACTGGGCGAGTGAGTTGCGTGTCGAACGTGACCCGTGCCGGCTGGGAGGCGACACGTGGCCCGGGTTCACGTGCTGGCGGCTCGCCTGGTGTGGCGGAGTTCGCCCCGGCAGGCGGATGGCGACCGGCTAAATGAAGAAGTGATCGAGCTGGGTAGATGAAGAAGTGAGGCGAGGAGGGGGGGAGTGGAGGTAGGAGATTTGGGGGAGAGCTTTTGGGATTTTGCTGTCATAGGCGAGGGGGGGCGGTGTGGGGGGGGGGGGAGGCACACCCCCGTTATTTCACGTACACCTTCGGTAAATATCAAATAAACTAAAAAAGTATATTTGTATTTTACCAGGCAAGGGTGCCCACTGAGCTATGTGGCAGCTTTCTTGTTCAGAAGCGACCATTGTTATGGCAAAACGATAGCCCAACGGGGTGGCTTCTCGGCGTGACAATGAACAGCGGCAGCCAAAACTCTCTCAACGCGCAGCGATGTTGATTCTAAATGTGGAGGACTCGGAGACAAAATCCACGCGACCACAGAGAGAGAGAGAGAGACACGCAAACTCCAAATATATAGCAGCAGGCGTCAGGGTCGGGATCGAACCCACGACCTCCTGTAGTACAGGCGAGGTAGTTAACATCTCACCACAGAGAGAGAAAGACACGCAAACTCCAAATATACAGCAGCAGGCGTCAGGGTCGGGATGGAACCCACGACCTCCTGTATACCAGGCGAGGTAGTTAACATCTCACCATGGAGAGAGAGAGACACGCAAACTCCAAATATACAGCAGCAGGCGTCAGGGTCGGGATGGAACCCCCGACCTCCTGTAGACCAGGCGAGGTAGTTAACATCTCACCACGGGGAGAGAGAGAGACACGCAAACTCAAAATATACAGCAGCAGGCGTCAGGGTCGGGATCGAACCCACGACCTCCTGTATACCAGGCGAGGTAGTTAACATCTCCTAGCCACCGAAATCAGCACCGCGACTCTCCCACCGATTGTCAGACGCGAGCGAGGGATATCCGTGGCTGTGTGGACCACGTGGGGACCAGCTGGGAGTCAAGGTCAAACTCGCCCCTGCTAGTTCACTACGGTCATCATCATCAGCAGCATTACTCTCATCATCATCATCAGCAGCAGCAGCAGTATCATCAGCAGCAGTATCATCAGCAGCAGTATCATCAGCAGCAGCAGTGAAATAATAATCAGCCATCTGGAGCAATTTTATAATCATTAGCAGAAGTAGTGCCATGGATATCGTCATCAGCAGTAATATAATCATTAAAATCATCATCGTTATCATCAGCAGCAGCAGCAGTAGAATCATCATAATTATCAACAGAAGCAGTCATCATCAGCAGCAGTATCATCATTATCATCATCATTATCAGCAATAATATCATCATAATTATCAAAGAAATCAGTATGATAATTATCATCACAAGTATCATCAGCACCAGTATCATCATTAAATTTCATCATCAGTATTATAATTATAAGCAGCAGTAGTCTATCATCTTCATCAGCAATAGTATCATCATCAGCAGCAGCAGTGTCATCATCATCAGCAGCAGTGTCATCAGCAGCAGTAGTGTCATCAGCAGCAGCAGTGTCATCAGCTGCAGTAGTGTCATCAGCAGCAGTAGTGTCATCATCATCAGCAGCAATAGTAGTATCATCAGCAGCAATAGTAGTATCATCAGCAGCAGTAGTGTCATCATCATCAGCAGCAGTAGTAGTTTCATTAGCAGCAGTAATATCATCATCATCAGCAGCAGCAGTGTGATCATCAGCAGCAGTAGTATCATCAGCAGCAGCAACAGTAGTATCATCATCATCATCAGCAGCAGCGTCATCAGCAGTAGTAGTATCATCAGCAGCAGTAGTAGTATGATCATCATCAGCAGTAGTATCATCAGCAGCAGTGTAATCATCAGCAGCAGCAGTAGTGTCAGCAGCAGTAGTGTCATCAGCAGCAGTAGTGTCATCAGCAGCAGTAGTGTCATCATCAGCAGCAGCAATAGTAGTATCATCAGCAGCAATAGTAATATCATCAGCAGCAATAGTAGTATCATCAGCAGCAGTAGTGTCATCATCATCATCATCAGCAGTAGTAGTTTCATCATCAGCAGCAGTAGCATCATCAGCAGCAGCAGCAGTGTCGTCATCAGCAGCAGTGTCATCATCAGCAGCAGCAATAGTAGTATCATCAGCAGCAATAGTAATATCATCAGCAGCAGTAGTATCATCATCAGCAGTAGCAGTGTCATCATCAGCAGCAGTAGTATCATCATCAGCAGCAGCAGTAGTAGTTTCATTAGCAGCAGTAGTATCATCATCAGCAGCAGCAGTAGTGTCATCATCAGCAGCAGTAGTATCATCATCAGCAGCAGCAGTAGTGTCATCATCAGCAGCAGTGTCATCATCAGCAGTGTCATCATCAGCAGCAGTAGTATCATCATCATCAGCAGTGTCATCATCAGCAGCAGTAGTATCATCATCATCAGCAGCAGTAGTGTCATCATCAGCAGCAGTAGTATCATCATCAGCAGCAGCAGCGTCATCAGCAGTAGTAGTATCATCAGCAGCAGAAGTATCATCATCAGCAGCAGCAGCGTCATCAGCAGTAGTAGTATCATCAACAGCAATAGTATCATCATCAGCAGCAGCAGCAGCGTCATCAGCAGTAGTTGTATCATCAACAGCAATAGTATCATCATCAGCAGCAGCGTCATCAGCAGTAGTAGTATCATCAGCAGCAGTAGTATCATCATCGTCATCATCATCATCAGCAGCCCCATCTGGCTTGAGGCCTCCCCCCCCCCCCCCCCGTGGCCCTGCGGCACAGCGAGTGACTATTAGCGCGTGAGTTCAGATCCTGATTTGGGATTTTGACTCGGCCCATCATCATCATCATCATCATCCCTCTCTCCGGGGCCGATAAAGTGAGCAAAGGAAACACCACTTTGTGGGGACGCCCACAGTGGGTTTATCCTGTGGAGAAGGAAGCGAATTGCTCATTTATTTAGTGACTGATATATTCTATCAAGGTATATCGAGGTTTGCATCAAACTAGAACCCACGTCTAAGATCGAGGGGGTCCGTGCCCATAACACCTGGCCAGCATTGATGCAAGCATCATGCTGCTGATGAGACACTGCATGTCGAAACCGATCCTTGTCCATGAACGTCTGGGTTAGTTCACGAGCACTGATTCAAGCAGAACCTGACTGCTGCTGATGAGACACTGCATGTCGAGGCCGATGAGATGAGTCAAAAGATGCAGACACGCGAAAGACGACTCCTACCGTTGTTGTCTCCCGAAGGGGGGGTGGGGGGGGGGCCCGATTAATGAGTTGGTGGCGGTGTGGATTTACGGCTGTGATTGTACCGGCCAAGGGAATATAAATACGTGGGTGGTTGTGTGGGTAATGGCGCGGATAATTGAACCAACGCAATCTGTATACATATACACACACACACGTGTACACACATATACACACACGTGCATACACACACACACGTGCATACACACACATGCATACACACACATGCATACACGCAAGATAAAGATCCCCCGTATAACCTTAGCAGACTGTAGGGGCAAGTGCTGTTAGCGAGCACCTATGAAGGCCGACACGGCACACGAGGGGGTGGGTGGCCAACACCAGCCCCAGCCGCCTTTGTCTCCCCAGTGGCGATGTTTACTACACACCGCACCAGGTACTCATTTGAGGCCGGGTCGACCGAGGGGATGCCCAGGACCGGTTCAGATAATCGTCACCGGTGTTGGTGGCCGTGAGCGGGAATTGAACCCGGGTCGCCGGGTCTGCAATGCAGCGCAGCGCTAACCGCTGCGCCACCGCTCCTTCGCAGATACACGTGACCACACACACGTGCAACGCGCATGCACCGTGCACGTGGAAACACAACTAGGCTAAGCAGGTGTGTGCCTGGTTAACGCTTGGATTTGAAAGGGGGTGGTGGTGCTTTGGCATCCCAGATGCTCTAGGCTTGAGTTGCAAGGTGATCGTTCGGTATTTGGCAGCACAGCAATGAATCGATGCGATCTGATGTCACCTCCTTCGCCTGGTATGCAGGAGGTCGAGTCTGCCAGGAGACGACTGCTAACTCGCCACCACCATCGCAACAACCAGCGCACCACTACTAACCACCACCACCACCACCACCATCAATTCTAACTAATTCCACTTCCACGATCTTAACAGCTTCCCACCACTACCACTTCCTCACCAACTCACCACTGCCACTCCCCCCTCACCCCACTCAGTATCACCACAACCTACACCTCCTCACCACCACCCACTCCTCACCCCACTCAGCATCACCACAACATACACCTCCTCACCACCACCACTCCCTCCTCACCCCACTCAGCATCACCGCAACCTTCACCTCCTCACCACCACCACCCCATCCTCACCCCACTCAGCATCACAACAACCCCCACCTCATCACCACCACCACCTCATCCTCACCCCACTCAGCATCACCACAACCTCCACCTCCTCACCACAAAACCGCACCTCCGATTAGCACGGTTGGCTCAGTACGGTGAGAAAGAAGTCCAACGTACATACATACAAAGCCACCACCACCACTACCACCACCAACAACAACAATAACACAGTACCACCACGACCATTATCACCACCTCCTCACCCAACTCACCATCTCATCCTCACCACCATCACCGCCGCCACGATGGACGCGTCCATGGAGCGGCGCTCGTACCGGTCCCTGACCAAACCTCGCCGCGCGAGACGTCACCACAACGCAGCCCAGGGCAAAGGACAAGGCCAGGGTCAAGGTCAAGGTCAAAGTCAAGGTCAGGCGCCGGGCCTGTCGGGGTCACTGCTGCTGCACGCGAGCGCCAACGCCGGGGAGAGGCTGGCCGAGCCGCGGGCCCCGCCCAAGTCGTACAGCTCCAGCGAGACGTTGCTCGCCCGGGGCCCCGCAGCGGGGCTACAGCAGGGGCCGAGCGGGGCCCAGCGCGGACCCCCTCCACGGGGCCCCGGCACCACCACGCGGCCCCCCCGCGGAGGGGCCCTCTGGGAGGCGGAGGCCGGGGGACACGCGGTGAGAGGTGAGCGTGGTGGGGTGAGGGTGGGGAGGGTGGTGAGGGTGCTAGAGATGGTCGTGGTGGTGGTGGTGGTGGTGAGGGTGGTGGTGGTGAGGGTGGTGAGGGTGGTGGTGGTGAGGGTGGTGAGGGTGCTAGAGATGGTCGTGGTGGTGAGGGTGGTGGTGGTGAGGGTGGTGAGGGTGGGGAGGGTGGTGAGGGTGGTGAGGGTGCTAGAGATGGTCGTGGTGGTGGTGGTGGTGGTGAGGGTGGTGGTGGTGGTGGTGGTGAGGGTGGTGGTGGTGAGGGTGCTAGAGATGGTCGTGGTGGTGGTGAGGAGGGTGGTGGTGGTGAGGGTGGTGAGGGTGGTGAGGGTGCTAGAGATGGTCGTGGTGGTGGTGGTGGTGGTGGTGGTGAGGGTGGTGGTGGTGGTGAGGGTGGTGGTGAAGGTAGTGAGGGTGGGGAGGGTGGTGAGGGTGGTGAGGGTGCTAGAGATGGTCGTGGTGGTGGTGGTGGTGGTGATGAGGGTGGTGGTGGTGGTGAGGGTGGTGGTGGTGAGGGCGGTGGTGGTGAGGGTGGTGGTGAGGGTGGTGAGGGTGGTGGTGGTGAGGGTGGTGGTGGTGAGGGTGCTAGAGATGGTCGTGGTGGTGGTGGTGATGAGGGTGGTGGTGGTGAGGGTGGTGAGGGTGGTGAGGGTGCTAGAGATGGTCGTGGTGGTGGTGGTGGTGATGAGGGTGGTGGTGATGAGGGTGGTGGTGGTGGTGGTGGTGGTGAGGGTGGTGGTGGTGAGGGTGGTGAGGGTGGTGGTGATGGTGGTGCATCAGCCAGTCATCTCAGTCATCTCAGTCAGTCGACCCATGGCACCTGCTGGGTCTGCCCCCTTGACCTCCTGCCAGCGGGCGTTCGACACTTCACGTGGCCTCAACGTGCACCTAGCCTGGCACAAGCGCCGTGGTGACGTCACCGCCACTTTGTGGGGAATGGCGGTTGCTGTTGTTGGTGCTGGTGAGGATAGTGAGGATTCTAGTGGTGGTGTTGGTGGTGATGGTGGTAGAGATGAGCGTGGTGGTTCTGGTGAGGGTGGTTCTGGTGAGGGTGGTGATGGTGAGGGTGGTTCTGGTGAGGGTGGTTCTGATGAGGGTGGTGATGGTGAGGGTGGTGATGGTGAGGGTGGTTCTGGTGAGGGTGGTTCTGGTGAGGGTGGTGATGGTGAGGGTGGTTCTGGTGAGGGTGGTTCTGGTGAGGGTGGTTCTGGTGAGGGTGGTTCTGGTGAGGGTGGTGATGGTGAGGGTGGGGATGGTGAGGGTGGTTCTGGTGAGGGTGGTTCTGGTGAGGGTGGTGATGGTGAGGGTGGTTCTGGTGAGGGTGGTTCTGGTGAGGGTGGTGATGGTGAGGGTGGTGATGGTGAGGGTGGTGATGGTGAGGGTGGTTCTGGTGAGGGTGGTTCTGGTGAGGGTGGTTCTGGTGAGGGTGGTGATGGTGAGGGTGGTTCTGGTGAGGGTGGTGATGGTGAGAGTGGTTCTGGTGAGGGTGGTGATGGTGAGGGTGGTTCTGGTGAGGGTAGTTCTGGTGAGGGTAGTGATGGTGAGGGTGGTGATGGTGAGGGTGGTTCTGGTGAGGGTGGTGATGGTGTAGTGGTCAGCGCCACGCTGCGCTACGAACCTGGCGACCCGGGTTCGATTTCCGCTCACGGCCAACACCGGTGACGATTATCTTAACCGGTCCTGGGCCTACCCTAGGTCGACTCAGTCTCAAATTAGTACCTGGTGAGATGTGTAGTAAACATCGTCACTAGGGAGACAAAGGCGGCCGGGGTGGTGTTGGCCACCCACCCCTCGTGTGCCGTGCCGGCCTTTACAGGTGCTCGCTAACAGCACTTGCCCCTACAATCTGTTAAGGCTATATGGGGGATCTTTGTGGTTTTTGGTGGTGGTGGTGGTGGTGTTGGTGGTTGTGAGGGCGGTGCTGGTGGGAGTTGAGATACTGGTGGTCGCTTCTGCTGTGAGTGATGATGATGATGAAGCTGTCACTAATTCTGCTGTTGATGATGATGATGATGCCACTACTGATGACAATGCTCCTGATAGTGCTGATGATGCTGGATCGTGGTGGTGGTGGTGGTGGTATTACGAATGCTGCTGTATCTGTGCTACTACTGATGACACTGCTATTGTTGATGCCGCTGCTGGTGATGATGCCGATGACGATGCTTCCAATGCTGCTGCTGCTGCTGTTGCAGGCAGAGATTTCACTCTGAAGGAGATGAGCCGAATGGGGGGCCCAGGGGGCGGCCCCCCATTCCCCGCGGGTAACCGATCCAGCAGTGGCCTGGCGCTGGCTCTCAACAGCGGCGGGGGTACGGCTCCTGTGGGGTCAACGGGGGTCATGGGGGTCATGGGGGTCCTCTCCTCCTCCTCGTTCGCCTCCGGCCTCCTCCTGCCGCGCTCGGCCAGTAAAACTGAAGACGAATATGGAGAGGACGTCGACGACGATGATGACGATGGTGACGATGGTGACGATGGTGACGATGATGACGATGGGAACAATGCTGCTGGTGGGAGACGTCACGATGCTGCTGGTGGTGTTGGTGGTGCCGTGGGTGTCATCGGTGGAGGTCTGGCGGCGGGAGGTTGTGCTGATGATGACGACGACGACGACGACGATGAAGATGATGATGAGGTCGACGACACGGGCAGAAGGTTGGGGGTGCGAGGAGGAAGAATCGTGGACTTGAGCGCGCGGTTCTACGGGGCTGGCGATGGTGGTGGCGGAGGCTGTGGAGGAGGTGGTGGAGGAGGAGGTGGTGGAGGAGGAGGTGGTGGAGGAGGTGGAGGAGGTGGAGGTGTCTCCCGCACTGGTCGTGGGTCGTGTCTGTCGAGCCGAGCCAACTCAACCCTCACGCTCACGGACACGGAGCAAGAGAACAGATCGGAGGGAGAGAGCGGTGAGTTGACCGCTCGCACGCACAAAAGACAAAGGTCCCCCGTATAGCCTCCGACGGACTGTTGGGGCAAGTGCTGTTAGCGAGCAGCATCCTATGAAGGCCGGCACGGTACACGCGGAGGTGGGTCGCCAGCACCACGCTCCGGTCGCCGTTACACACTGCACCAGGTATTTTTTTTAAGGCTGAGTCGACCTAGGGGTGACCCAGGACCTGTTCAAATAATCGTCACTGGTGGTGGCCCTGAGCGTGAATCCAACTCGGGTCGCCGGGGTTCGTAGCGCAGCGCGATAACCACTACACTACCGCTTCCCAAAGACTCTCACACACAGGCAGGCGCGCACACACAGACTCACGCACAGAGATTCAGACACAGACTCACACACAGGCACAGGCTGACACACGGAAACTCACACAAAGACTCACACACAGACACAGACTCACGCACAGAGCGGGAATCGAACTCGGGTCGCCGGGTTCGTAGCACAGCAGCGTAGCGCTAACCGCTGCACCACCGCTCCCCACACACAGAGACCCTTACACACTGATACACACAAAAACACACACAGAGACCCTCACACTCACACAGGCGCTCCGTACAGTCCTCCTTGCTTTGAGCCCGCAGTTCCCTACTACTCATCCCGTGAGAGGCGGCACGCGCACGGATTAGAGATGAGAGCGGGAGACGAGCGGGGAGAGATTGGGTGGAGGGGAAGGAGAGGGGAGGGAGAGAGAAGGGGGCGGTGCTGTCCGTGGTGCTGAATTCACGAGACAGCAGGAGATACGAGCTGGGGATGGAGAGAGAGGGGGAGAGAGGAGAGCGGGGGAGAGAGGGAAGAGAGATGGAGGAGAGGGGGGGGGGGGCAGGAGAAGGATGTGGGAAGGAGGGAAGGAGGGGGAGAGACGAAAAGAGATGGGGAGGAGTGAGAGGGATTGCATGGAGGGAGTGTAAGGGTTTGACGGCGGAAAGAGAGAGACGAGGTGGAGAGAGAAGGGAGACTGAGAGGGAGGGATTGGAAGATGGAAGGGGAAATGGGGAGATGAGAGAGGAGGCGGTGGTGGGGAGAGGCGGGGAGAAAATTGAGTCGGCGAGGGAGGGAGGGGAGGGGAGGGAGGGAGGGAGGGAGGGGAGGGGCGGAGCGGGGAGGGAGGGAGGGAAGGAGGGAGGGGAGGGGAGGGAGGGAGGGAGGGAGGGAAGGGGAGAGGCCGGGGGAAGGGGGGGGATGTGGAGCAGAGAGTTCGAAGCAGAGGTGTGGGGAGCAGTGATGGTGAGGGGAGAGTAGCAGAGAGGGGCGCCACTGGCCGAGCAGCCGTCCACCAGCTGTAACTCTGCTGATGTTGTCTGGTGGAGAGTGGGGGGGGGGAGGCGGTGAGGGAGTGGGGAGGGAGCTGGGGGTCAGGGGGCGTGGTCTGGGTGCTGACGAATGGACAGGGGACGGCGTCTTCGAGGTGCGGTGGTGGGAGGGTCGTAGGAGACAGACGGGTTAGGGATGGGAGGTGAAGGGTGAGAGGGGTGAGAGGGGGAGGCTGAGAGGTGAGAGCGGGATGGGGTAACAGGGGAGGGTTGGAGGGGAGAGGTGGAGGAGTAAGAGAGGAGCGGTGAGAGGGGGAGGGTGGAGGGATGAGAGAGGGGGAGGGGAGGGGTTAGAGGGGAGGGGTGAGAGGGGTGAGAGAGGGGGAGGGGTGAGAGGGGAGCGGGTGTGTATTTATGTGTGTTCATCTCACCTGCACAACCACCACGAGTCACGTGTTCTCACCTGGCGCAGGTGTTCGTGTGCGGCGATGCTCGTGCTTAAATCGTTCCTGTGATTAAAGTGTTCTGATCATCATCAGCATTAGCATCAGCAGCAGGATCATCATCATCATCATCAGCAGCAGCAGCGGTAGTAAGTAGTACAGTATCGTCATCAGTAGTCCGGTAGTAACATTGGCATCAGTAGAATCAGCAACAGACGCAGCATCATTAGCATCAGCATAATTACGAGTAGTTGGATATCCTCATCATCATCATCATCAGCAGCAGTATCATTCTACGCAGCAGCAAGAAGAATCAGTGTTATCATCAGAAGCAGCAGCAGTATCTTTATCATCAGCAGCAGAATCAGTGTTATCATTATCATCAGCAGCAGCAGGATTAGAATCCACAACAGTATCAGCGGTTGCGTAATCATCGGCATCAACGGTAGCATCAGCAGCATCAGGAGCATGATCATCGTTGGCACCACGATCAGCGTCATCACCATCATTATCGCCATCATCAGTAGTAACATCACCATTGGTATCCCCTTCAACAGGAAGCATCAGCATCATCATAGTCAATATCCAATCTAATTTAAAATATTTCCATAGGGGGCCATCACTCAAAGCGCTTGGCATGATTTGTAAAAGCGACGATACAGAATGGAATGACGTCGTGGGGCAGGGGCGAGTGCGAGCTGGTACTGAGGAATGAGTGACAGCAGCGATCGAGGGGTACTCGGGAGATCACGCAAGGGCTACAGGGGAGGGACGGGAAGAAGTGGAGGGGTGAGGGCAGTGTTGAGTCTATGGGCAGTGTTGAGTCTATGGGCAGTGTTGAGTCTACGGGCAGTGTTGAGTCTATAGGGCAGTGTGGAGTCTATGGGGCAGTGTGGAGTCTATGGGGCAGTGTGGAGTCTATGGGGCAGTGTGGAGTCTATAGGCGGTGTTGAGTCTATGGGCGGTGTTGAGTCTATGGGCGGTGTTGAGTCTATGGGCAGTGTTGAGTCTACGGGCAGTGTTGATTCTACGGGCAGTGTTGAGTCTACGGGCAGTGTTGAGTCTATGGGTAGTGTTGAGTCTATGGGCAGTGTTGAGTCTATGGGTAGCAGTGTTGAGTCTACGGGCAGTGTTGAGTCAATGGGTAGTGTGGAGTTTATGGGGCAGTGTGGAGTCTATGGGCAGTGTTGAGTCTGTGGGCAGTGTTGAGTCTGTGGGCAGTGTTGAGTCTAAAGGCATTGTTGAGTCTATGGGCAGTGTTGAGTCTATGGGCAGTGTTGAGTCTATGGGCAGTGTTGAGTTTATGGGCAGTGTGGAGTCTACAGGCAGTGTTGAGTCTGTGGGCAGTGTTGAGTCTATGGGCAGTGTTGAGTCTATGGGTAGTGTTGAGTCTATGGGCAGTGTTGAGTCTACGGGTGGTATTGCATCTATGGGTAGTGTTGAGTCTATAGGGCAGTGTGGAGTCTATGGGCAGTGTTGAGTCTATGGGTAGTGTTGAGTCTTTGGGCAGTGTTGAGTCTATGGGCAGTGCTGAGTCTATGGGCAGTGCTGAGTCTACAGTGCAGTGTTGAGTCTATGGGCAGTGTCGAGTCTATGGGGCAGTGTGGAATCTTTGGATAGTTTTCACAACCATCACTTTACCCTACATTGCGGGGATCACAGAAACAATTTCCAAAATCTTGAATAAACACAAGATCCAGGTCCGATTCAACACATTACATACAATCTGTGATCTGGTTCCGTCTGTAAAATATGTGATTCCGGACATACAGTACCCTGGCGTCTACAAACTAAGTTGCCTCTGTGGTAGTAGTTACATTGGAGAAACCAAACGACATGTCTCGGACCGCATTCGTGAACACAAAGCAGACCTAAAACACGGTAGGACCAACACCTCCGCCGTGGCAGATCACTGTTATAATTCAGTAGGCTCACATGACATTGACTTCTCCAAGACAGAGGTTCTTTGCAAGCCATCTGGCTACCATGAGAGATTCATTCATGAGGCTATCCACATATACAAACACGGAGACAATTTCAACCGAGAAGATGGATTCCGGCTTACCAATCATTGGAAGGATTTGATAAACCATTTCGGGTCTTAATTGATTGTTTACGCTTACGGTGGCTTTAAGACCGCATCCATTATTTCCGCCTCCCCCCTCATCTTTTCCGAACATAGATGGACTCGTCCATCTGAATAACTGCCAAATCGCTCTCCGTGGTGCTAACGTTAAAAAAACGCCACTTTTTTCAAATTTTCTTGCTGTGGTTTTCACACCTGATGATGATTGCTTGTGTTGCAGTCGAAATGTCGTTATAATTTTATTCTTTTATATTTTTATTATTTTATTGTTTCCCTTCTACGTGACTTTACCGAAAGAACCAAGAATATCTATGGGGCAGTGTTGAGTCTATGGGCAGTGTTGAGTCTATGGGCAGTGTTGAGTCTATGGGCAGTGTTGAGTCTATGGGTAGTGTTGAGTCTATGGGCAGTGTTGAGTCTATGGGCAGTGTTGAGTCTATGGGCAGTGTTGAGTCTATGGGCAGTGTTGAGTCTATGGGTAGTGTTGAGTCTATGGGCAGTGTTGAGTCTATGGGCAGTGTTGAGTCTATGGGCAGTGTTGAGTCTATGGGCAGTGTTGAGTCTTTGGGCAGTGTTGAGTCTATGGGCAGTGCTGAGTCTATGGGCAGTGCTGAGTCTACAGTGCAGTGTTGAGTCTATGGGCAGTGTCGAGTCTATGGGGCAGTGTGGAATCTTTGGATAGTTTTCAAAACCATCACTTTACCCTACGTTGCGGGGATCACAGAAAAAATCTCCAAAATCTTGAATAAACACAAGATCCAGGTCCGATTCAACACATTACATAAAATCTGTGATCTGGTTCCGTCTGTAAAATATGTGATTCCGGACATACAGTACCCTGGCGTCTACAAACTAAGTTGCCTCTGTGGTAGTAGTTACATTGGAGAAACCAAACGACATGTCTCGGACCGCATTCGTGAACACAAAGCAGACCTAAAACACGGTAGGACCAACACCTCGGCCGTGGCAGATCACTGTTATAATTCAGTAGGCTCACATGACATTGACTTCTCCAAGACAGAGGTTCTTTGCAAGCCATCTGGCTACCATGAGAGATTCATTTATGAGGCTATCCACATATACAAACACAGAGACAATTTCAACCGAGAAGATGGATTCCGGCTTACCAATCATTGGAATGATTTGATAAACCATTTCGGGTCTTAATTGATTGTTTACGCTTAAGGTGGCTTTCAGACCTCATTAATTATTTCCTCCCCCCTCCTCGTTTCCAAACATAGATGGACTCGTCCATCTGAACAAACTGTCAAATCGCTCTCCGTGGTGGTAACGTTAAAAAAACGCCACTTTTTTCAAATTTTCTTGCTGTAGTTTTCACACCTGATGATGATTGCTTGTGTTGTAGTCGAGACGTCGTGATAATTTTATTGTTTTATATTTTTGTTATTTTATTGTTTCCCTTCTGCGTGACTTTACCGAGAGAACCAAGAATATCGATGGATAGTGTTGCGTCTATGGGCAGTGGTGAATCTATGGGCAGTGTTGAGTCTATGGGCAGTGTTGAGTCTACGGGCAGTGTTGAGTCTTTGGGAGTTGGATAGTCTATTGGTAGTGTTGAGTCTATGGGCAGTGTTGAGTCTATGGATAGTATTGAGTCTACGGGCAGTGTTGATTCTATGTGTAGTGTTGAGTCTATGGGCAGTGTTGAGTCTATGGGGCAGTGTTGAGTCTATGGTGCAGTGTTGGGGTACGAATGGGGAGGAGATGCGGCTGCGATTTGGTTTGTATTTAGGGCATCACGATATGGTGTGAGAGGGAGTGGAGGGTGCGAGTTAAGAGGAAGGGAATGGGCGATAGAGAAGAGGCGAGGCTACAATCGAGTCACGGAACGATGTTAAGGAGGGGAACTGCTCAAAATCCAGGGGACGTCGATTCCAGCAGCAGCGTCATCTCGTAGAGGTCGACATTAACAGTGCAGGTCCGGTGGATAGACCGCATCCCACCATGCGAATGTGGAATGCCCAGCGGCGAGCCTAGTCGAGTCTTTGCCTGCTGTGCGCTTGCTGCTGCTGAGCCACCGCGTGCGCTGGCCGGCTGCATGGTCGCTACGGTTACGGTTGCCACTGGTTACCGTTGCCCTGGTTAGGGTTGCCATGCAGACGGCTACAGTGAGAGCTTGATGGACCACGTGTTCTGCTTCATGTGCTGTTGCTCTCTCTCTCTCTCTCGTTCTCTCTCTCTCTCGCTCTCCCTCCCTCTCCCTCGCCATGCAATCTCTATTTACCTCTCTGCCCGTGCTCTTTCTGTAATTCCCTGGGTGTGTGTGCATACACGTGTGTGTGTGTGTGTGTGCAATTATCTGTGTAAGTGTGTATGTACGTGATGTGTGGCTCTTGGCCCTAGCAATCTGTTAGGGCTACACAGGGGTATATTGTTCTTTATGTGTGGAGAACACCAGTGGTGAGTATTATCTGAAACCAGTCCTGGGGCCTCCTCCTAGATCGACTCAGCCTCAAATGCGTACCAGCTGGTGCGGTATGTAAACATAGCCACTGGGGAGACAAAGGCGATCGGGCGTTATGCTGGGCACCCACCCCCTCGTGCACTCGTTAGCGCCCCACCTGCTACCACCCTTAAGGGACAAAGTGGTGATCTCATTTCCGACCCCCCAGGGACAGGTCAAACATTATCACGGGGCAAGGTGGGATTGACCTTGCTGGGGCTGCTGTGTCTCAAATATTGGAGGAAGTAGCCACCTCCTCCACACCCCCCCCCCCTCCCCTGTGAGTGGCTGGCTGATGTGCCATCTGTTGAGGAAGTGAGCCGAGTGATCCAGAGTCTATGACCAGTGAAAGCGCCGGGTAGAGATGACCTCTCAAGTGAAGTGCTGAGAGAGGGTGGCGGTTGTGTGCACACTGCCCGGTGTGACATCATTATAATTGGCTGGTCCACAGAACCAGGCATACTCCGGATCACTCGAGCGGAATTTTCTTTTCATCAGCTGCGCGAGGCTGCGTAGAAGCTACCTGGTCCGCTGCTCCACGCGAAGAGCAGGGTTTTCTCGGCCACAGCGATGCCGCCTCTATGCTTGCGAAACGCCGAGACACATTAAAAGAAGGGACATCTACGTCGGCTTGAAACATTCAGCTGGCCTGACGACGATCCATCCTGGATTTAACCAGCATGGATTGTGTGAGTAGCTCACAGATCCTTCAGAAAATCTGGCCACATTCCCATCAGCGAGCTCCTCCAACAGGCGAGGCAAGGAGCCCTCTAAAGAGGAGCTCAAAGTGGCAAATAACGACGCTGATAACAACGGACGGAGCGTCGGGCGGTTAAAGCGCAACATGTTGACACAGCAGCTCCATATGCCGGTTGTCACAGTCAGTCAAGCCTCGGCACCTGGGTCCGTCACGCGGCGTCGTGCCAAAAGCGAGCCGTCGACACTTCACGTGGCCTCAGGGTGCACCTAGCCGGGCACAAGCGCCGAGGCGGCGGCGCCTGTTGTTGTTGTGTAATTCCCTATTTATTTGTGTCTGTAGCGTTTGTGTGTGTGCAAATGTCTGTGTGTGTGTGTGTGGGGAGCGTTAGTGTAGCAGTTAGCGCTACGCTGCGCTACGAACCTCGATAGCCACTCACGGCCAATACCGGTGACGATTATCTGAACCGGTCCTGGGCCTCCCCTTGGTCGATTCAGCCCCAAGTGAGTACCTGATGAGGTGTGTAAACATCGCCACTGGGGAGACAAAGGCGGTCGGGCGTGGTGCTGGACACCCACCCCCTCGTGTACCGTGCCGGCCGTCATAGGTACTCGCAAACAGCCCTTGCCCCAGCAGTCTGTTAAGGCTACACGGGGAATTAATCTTCGTATTTGTAATGATCTATATCCGCATGTGTATGTATTTCTCTGTGTGTGTGTGCGCGATAATCTCTCTTCATCTGTTGCATGCATCTCTCTCTCCCTCTCTCCCCTCCCCCAACTCCACATTCCCCCCCCCCCCACTCCAATCCCACACCTCTCGTGAATTCAGCACCACGGACAGCACCCCCCTCTCCCCCGCCGATCCCTCCACCCCCCTCCTCCTCCCCTCTCTCTCCCTTTGCCCTCCCCCCCACCCACGCGTCTCTCGTGACTTCAGCACCGCGGACAGCACCGCACCCCTCCCTCTCTTTCCCGATCCCTCTCTGACGTCCGCACTTAATTCCACGCAGGGGGTCATGGCGAGGGTAGGGTGGTGGGGGGGGATGCGATCCACGTGACCCACGGGGGGTGGGGGTGGGGGTAATGATTGAGCCCCACGTGATGGATTTGACTCGTTGAGTGATTGGTTAATTGGTTGATGTGAGTGTTTGATTCATTCATTATTGTTATTATAATAGTTGATTGGATAATTGGGATGCAGGGCGACCGCTTGATTTATTGCAGGATTGGTGCATTATTTACAGATCTACGCATTTATTATGAGGACAAATTAATGATTGAATGGCTGGCTAAGCGACGAATTGGTTGACTACCTGGTTAATTGGTAGCCACCGTGACTGTTTGATCCTTCTTCAGAGCACACACACACAGAGGCCAGAGAGACGGAGTGATGAATCGACAGCTCCCATCATAGAAAGCGATGAATCTGGCGATGCATGAAATCGTTAAGAGCCTGCACTGTTCACCACCATATATACATTGATTTATACCAGCGTTTCATCGACCGAAGTATTGATCGACTCATTGACCGACGGACTTCCTGATTGATCAAAATGACTGGTTATTTAACCGCCTGCCTGGTCAGCAAAGTAATTAATTAATTACGTGACTACTTAAATCATTACTATGTTAATGGGCTGGTACATTGCTCGGCTGATTGATGGAATGACTAACCTACTAGCTAAATTATTAGCCGACTTGAATGGCTGACTATTGATTAATTAACGGACTGATTGACTACTTGAGTCAAAGCCTAACTCCGTGATTAGTTGACTGACTTGCCAACTGAGACGCTCTGGAAAGTAATACTTGTGATCCCAAACTTGTGTCAATCAAAAAAAACATCGATACAAATCTGATCTCACACACACACCTACCGGACGATAAGACGCACCTCAATTAAATTACATGAATCTGATCTCACAAACACACACACACTCACCTACTTTATTATAAGACGCACCTAAATCAAGTTACACGAATCTGATCTCACACACACACACACTCACCGACTGGATTATAAGACGCACCTCAATAAAATTAAATTAATCTGAGCTCACAAACACACACACTCTCACCTACTTGATTATAAGACGCACCTCAATAAAGTTACACAAATCTGATCTCACACACACACACTCACCGACTGGATTATAAGACGCACCTCAATAAAATTAAATTAATCTGAGCTCACAAACACACACACTCTCACCTACTTGATTATAAGACGCACCTCAATAAAGTTACACAAATCTGATCTCACACACACTCACCGACTGGATTATAAGACGCACCTCAATAAAATTAAATTAATCTGAGCTCACAAACACACACACTCTCACCTACTTGATTATAAGACGCACCTCAATAAAGTTACACAAATCTGATCTCACACACACTCACCGACTGGATTATAAGACGCACCTCAATAAAATAAAATTAATCTGAGCTCACAAACACACACACTCTCACCTACTTGATTATAAGACGCACCTCAATAAAGTTACACAAATCTGATCTCACACACACACACTCACCGACTGGATTATAAGACGCACCTCAATAAAATTAAATTAATCTGAGCTCACAAACACACACACTCTCACCTACTTGATTATAAGACGCACCTCAATAAAGTTACACAAATCTGATCTCACACACACTCACCGACTGGATTATAAGACGCACCTCAATAAAATTAAATTAATCTGAGCTCACAAACACACACACTCTCACCTACTTGATTATAAGACGCACCTCAATAAAGTTACACAAATCTGATCTCACACACACTCACCGACTGGATTATAAGACGCACCTCAATAAAATAAAATTAATCTGAGCTCACAAACACACACACTCTCACCTACTTGATTATAAGACGCACCTCAATAAAGTTACACAAATCTGATCTCACACACACTCACCGACTGGATTATAAGACGCACCTCAATAAAATAAAATTAATCTGAGCTCACAAACACACACACTCTCACCTACTTGATTATAAGACGCACCTCAATAAAGTTACACAAATCTGATCTCACACACACTCACCGACTGGATTATAAGACGCACCTCAATAAAATTAAATTAATCTGAGCTCACAAACACACACACTCTCACCTACTTGATTAATAGACGCACCTCAAAGTTACACGAATCTGATCTCACACACACACTCACCGACTCGATTATAAGACGCACCTCAATAAAGTTACACGAATCTGATCTCACACACACACTCACCGACTCGATTATAAGACGCACCTCAATAAAGTTACACAAATCTGATCTCACACACACACTCACCTACTTGATTATAAGACGCACCTCAAAAAAATTAAATTAATCTGATATCACACACACACACTCACCGACTGGATTATAAGACGCACCTCAATAAAGTTACACAAATCTGATCTCACAAACACACACACCTACTTGATTAAAAGACGCACCTCAATAAAGTTACACACATCTGATCTCACACACACACACTCACCTACTTGATTATAAGACGCACTGCCAACTCACGCAAATCGAGCCCGAGGGGGCCCGAGTGAAGTTCGCCCCGCAGTGCCGCAGGACGCACGGCGGTCTTGGATCACCCCGCGCGCCTCTCTAAGACTCGCGCGGCCCCTCTCGGCGTGTGTGGGACAGGGGCGGGGGGCGGGGGGAGGCGAGTGTGGGCATCACAGCAATTAGGCGCGGTGATGGAGCGGGTGTAGTGGTGTGTGTGTGTGTGGGGGGGGGCTCTCTCTAACGGGCGCCCCCTAATTAATTCAGCTGCACCGCCACGTGACGCGGGTTATGGAATGATTATTAATGTGGCAATTAGGGCGAGCGGGGTGGGGTGGGAGTGGGGGGAGGACGGGGATGTGTTGGGTGGGGGGGGATCCACCCCGTGGTCTCTTCCTCCTCCTGGAGACTCCCTGCTGGAGGGGGTGGGTAGTGGAGGGGGGGTAGTGGAGGGGGGTAGTGGAGAGGGGTAGTGGAGGGGGGTAGTGGAGGGGGGGTAGTGGAGGGGGGGTAGTGGAGGGGGTAGTGGAGGGGGGTAGTGGAGGGGGGTAGTGGAGGGGGGTAGTGGAGGGGGGGTAGTGGAGGGGGGGTAGTGGAGGGGGGGTAGTGGAGGGGGGTAGTGGAGGGGGGTAGTGGAGGGGGGTAGTGGAGGGGGGGTAGTGGAGGGGGGGTAGTGGAGGGGGTAGTGGAGGGGGGTAGTGGAGGGGGGGGTAGTGGAGGGGGGGTAGTGGAGGGGAGTAGTGGAGGGGGGGTAGTGGAGGGGGGGGGTAGTGGACGGGAGGGTAGTGGAGGGGGGTAGTGGAGGGGGGGTAGTGGAGGGGGGTAGTGGGGGGGCGGTGGAGGGGGGTAGTGGAGGGGGGGTAGTGGAGGGGGGTAGTGGAGGGGGGTAGTGGAGGGGGTAGTGGAGGGGGTAGTGGAGGGGGGTAGTGGGGGGGCGGTGGAGGGGGGTAGTGGAGGGGGGGTAGTGGAGGGGGGTAGTGGAGGGGGGGTAGTGGAGGGGGGGTAGTGGAGGGGGGGGTCAATGAGTGGGTGGTTGAGCCGCCCTTGACTTACAGCTCACAAGAGAGTGGGGAGAGAGGGGGAGAAAGAGGAGGGGGGGGGAGTAGGGGGAGAGAGGGGAGAGGGCAGTGGAGGAGAGAGAGGAGGGCGGGAGTAGGGAGGGGGGAGTAGGGAGTAGGAAGAGGGGGAGCAGGAGGGGGGGGAGTAGGAATGGGGGGAGGGGAGTAGGGAGGGGGGGGAGTAGGGAGGGGGGGAGTAGGGGGAGAGAGGGGAGGGTGGGAGTAGGGTGGGGGGAGTAGGGAGGGGGGGAGGGGAGTAGGGAGGGGGGGGGGAGTAGGAAGGGGGGAGTAGGGAGGGGGGGGGAGTAGGGAAAGCGGGGAGAGAGGAAGAGGGAGAGGAGTGGGAAGGGCAGGGAGATGGAGACGCAGGGAGGGGGGAGAAGGGAGATGGAAGGAGGGAGTCGGGGAGGGGAGGAGGGAGGTGGGGAGAGTGTAGAGAGGGAGGGAGATGCAAGGGGGGGGAAGGGCGAGGAGGAAGGTGGAGGGAGATGCAGGGGGGAGGGGAGGGAGGAGGATGCGGGGCGGGGGGGAGGGAGAGTCGCAGGCTGCACGCTCATCTCTCATCGGTATGCGGCGCGAGCTCCACCCTCGGTCGCCCCGCCACAATAAGAGTCCCCATCCACTCCTCCCGCATCCTTCTCCACCCCTTCCCTCCAGGCTGTAATGGTATGATGCTCCTGATGAGGAGAATGATGAGGGTGGGATGCTCCTGATGAGGAGAATGATGAGGGTGGGCTATGATGCTCCTGATGAGGAGAATGATGAGGGTGGGCTATGATGCTCCTGATGAGGAGAATGATGAGGGTGGGCTATGATGCTCCTCATGAGGAGAATGATGAGGGTGGGCTATGATGCTACTGATGAGGAGAATGATGCGGGTGGGATATGATGATCCTGATGATGAGAATGATACGAGTGGGCTATGATGCTCCTGATGAGGAGAATGATGCGGGTGGGATATGATGATCCTGATGAGGAGAATTATGCGAGTGGGCTATGATGCTCCTGATGAGGAGAATGGTACGGGTGGGTTATGATGCTCCTGATGTGGAGAATGATGCGAGTGGGCTATGATGATCCTGATGATGAGAATGATGAGGGTGGGCTATGATGATCCTGATGAGGAGAATGATGCGAGTGGGCTATGATGCTCCTGATGATGAGAATGATGAGGGTGGGCTATGATGCTCCTGATGATGAGAATGATGCGAGTGGGCTATGATGCTCCTGATGATGAGAATGATGAGGGTGGGCTATGATGCTCCTGATGATGAGAATGATGCGAGTGGGCTATGATGCTCCTGATGATGAGAATGATGCGAGTGGGCTATGATGCTACTGATGATGAGAATGATGAGGGTGGGCTATCATGCTCCTGATGAGGAGAATTATGCGAGTTGGCTATGATGATCCTGATGAGGAGAATGATGCGAGTGGGTTATGATGCTCCTGATGTGGAGAATGACGCGAGTGGGCTATGATGCTCCTGATGATGAGAATGATGGGAGTGGGCTATGATGCTCCTGATGAGGAGAATGATGAGGGTGGGCTATGATGCTCCTGATGATGAGAATGATGAGGGTGGGCTATGATGACCCTGATGAGGAGAATGATGCGAGTGGGCTATGATGCTCCTGATGATGAGAATGATGAGGGTGGGCTATGATGCTCCTGGTGAGGAGAATGATGAGGGTGGGCTATGATGCGCCTGATGATGACAATGCTGCTGCTGCTTATATAAATACCTCCGCTTTGCTGCTAATGCTGCTCATGGCTGTGCTGCTGCTGGTGATGATGATGAATGATGATGGTGGTGGTGACTGTGATGATGGTGGTTGTGATGATGGTGGCTGTGATGATGATGATGCCCGTGATGATGGTGGTGGTGGCTGTGATGGTGCTGGTGATGATAATGGTGGTGGTGGTGGCTGTGATGATGGTGGTTGTGATAATGATGATGGTGGTGGTGGCTGATGATGGGGGTTGTGATGATGGTGGTTGTGATGATGGTGGTGGCGGCTGTGATGCCGCTGGTGATGATGATGATGAATTCGTGTTAGGGGCAGGGTTAGAGTTCGTGTTAGGGGTGGGGTTAGAGTTCATGTTAGGGGCAGGGTTAGAGTTCGTGTTAGGGGCGGGGTTAGAGTTCGTGTTAGGGGTGGGGTTAGAGTTCGTGTTAGGGGCAGGGTTAGAGTTCATGTTAGGGGTGGGGTTAGAGTTCATGTTAGGGGTAGGGTTAGAGTTCGTGTTAGGGGCGGGGTTAGAGTTCGTGTTAGGGGCGGGGTTAGAGTTCGTGTTAGGGATGGGGTTAGAGTTTGTGTTAGGGGCGGGGTTAGAGTTCGTGTGAGGGGCGGGGTTAGAGTTCGTGTTAGGGATGGGGTTAGAGTTCGTGTTAGGGGTAGGGTTAGAGTTCGTGTTAGGGGCGGGGTTAGAGTTCGTGTTAGGGGCGGGGTTAGAGTTCGTGTTAGGGGCGGGGTTAGAGTTCGTGTGAGGGGCGGGGTTAGAGTTCGTGTTAGGGATGGGGTTAGAGTTCGTGTTAGGGATGGGGTTAGAGTTCGTGTTAGGAGTGGGGTTAGAGTTCGTGTTAGGGATGGGGTTAGAGTTCGTGTTAGGGGTGGGGTTAGAGTTCGTGTCAGGGATGGGGTTAGAGTTCGTGTTAGGGGCGGGGTTAGAGTTTGTGTGATGAGCGGGGTTAGAGTTCGTGTTAGGGATGGGGTTAGAGTTCGTGTTAGGGATGGGGTTAGAGTTCGTGTTAGGGGTGGGGTTAGATTTCGTGTTAGGGATGGGGTTAGAGTTCGTGTTAGGGGCGGGGTTAGAGTTTGTGTGATGGGCGGGGTGAGAGTTCGGGTTAGGGATGGGGTTAGAGTTCGTGTTAGCGGCGGGGTTAGAGTTTGTGTTAGGCGTAGGGTTAGAGTTCGTGTTAGGGGTGGGGTTAGAGTTCGTGTTGGGGCTGGGGTTAGAGGTCGTGTTAGGGGTGGGGTTAGAGTTCATGTTAGGGATGGGGTTAGAGTTCGTGTTAAGGGTGGGGTTAGAGTTCGTGTTGGGGGCGGGGTTAGAGTTCGTGTTAGGGGTGGGGTTAGAGTTCGTGTTAGGGGTGGGGTTAGAGTTCGTGTTAGGGGCGGGGTTAGAGTTCGTGTTAGGGGTGGGGTTAGAGTTCGTGTTAGGGGCGGGGTTAGAGTTCGTGTTAGGGGTAGGGTTAGAGTTCGTGTTAGGGGCGGGGTTAGAGTTCGTGTTAGGGGTGGGGTTAGAGTTCATGTTAGGGATGGGGTTAGAGTTCGTGTTAAGGGTGGGGTTAGAGTTCGTGTTGGGGGCGGGGTTAGAGTTCGTGTTAGGGGTGGGGTTAGAGTTCGTGTTAGGGGTGGGGTTAGAGTTCGTGTTAGGGGTGGGGTTAGAGTTCGTGTTAGGGGCGGGGTTAGAGTTCGTGTTAGGGGTGGGGTTAGAGTTCGTGTTAGGAGCGGGGTTAGAGTTCGTGTTAGGGGCGGGGTTAGAGTTCGTGTTAGGGGTGGGGTTAGAGTTCGTGTTAGGGGCGGGGTTAGAGTTCGTGTTAGGGGTGGGGTTAGAGTTCGTGTTAGGGGCGGGGTTAGAGTTCGTGTTCGGAGTAGGGGTTAAAGTTCGTGTTAGGGGCGGGGTTAGAGTTCGTGTTAGGAGCGGGGTTAGAGTTCGTGTTAGGGGCAGGGTTAGAGTTCGTGTATCGTCGTCGACATCGTCATCATCGTCGTCGTCATTGTCGTCATCCTCGTCGTCGTCATCATCATCGTCGTCACCGTCGTCATCATCATCACCGTCGTCATCATCATCGTCATCATCGTCGTCATCGTCATCATTGTCGTCATCGTCGTCATCATCGTCATCATCGTCGTCGTTGTCATCACGACCCTCTCGTGTTTTTGTTTACTCTCCCTGATGCCAATTAATTCGCGCGACGCCTTAGCGGTGTAAATTGTTTCTTTTCCGAGCAAGGTTCCCTAATTAATTGCAAGGCAGTAATTAGTGCTGTTAATTAGTGTCCGTGAGAAATGCGAGGGCGGTACAGATGTCTTGCCCGGGACAGGCAGACACACCCACAGATTTGATTCGAAGCTTTCGTGACTACAGGAATTACTCTTTGTTTTCTTCGGTACAGTCACGTTTAAATGAGAAATAATAAAATAACATAATAGCGTACGACGTTTCGGTTGCAACACAAGCAGCCATCATCAGGTACAGAAGAGCTAGATTTACGAGAGAGGGGAAACACATAACCCCAGATGTATATACAGACACCCAAGTAGGGGGAACTAACACAGATACAACAGGGGACACAGAGAGAGAATCACACCAAACAGACTGGGTTTAGCAAAATTTGGAAACCATATAAAGCAACACAGACGGTCGGTCAAAACACAATTAACGCATAGTCTGGTTGATCACGTTATTTAAAAGATTGCTAAATTGCAAGTTAAGCATGAAATTTAAAATACAGACCGCACACACACACACATAGACATCCAAGTAGAGCGAACCAGCATAGAGACAAGCACACAGTGAAGTCGCCTTAAATAGGCAGAGAAGGTAAGGCTGAGAGACAATGGGACAAAATTAGCATGAGCTATGCATGGAGCAAAGGGGGGCGCAGTAGCACACACTCGGAAACACCAAGGCCCACACACAGGCAGAGACAGCACAGAGACACAAATCCAAGCCAAGACACCAAGGCAGACACACAAGCAGAGACAACACAAAGACACAGACCTCATACCTCCCCGTAGAGGTGGTTCAGATTTGATTCGAAGCTTTCGTGACTGCAGGAATTACTCTTTGGTTTCTTCGGTAAAGTCACGTGTAAATAAGAAATAATAAAATAACATAATAGCATACGACGTTTCGGTTGCAACACAAGCAGCCATCATCAGGTACAGAAGAGCTAAATTTACGAGAGAGAGGAAACACATAACCCCAGATACAAAGACAAAGATCCCCCGTGTAGCCTGTAACAGATTGTCGGGGCAAGTGCTGTTAGCGAGTAGCAGCACCTGTGAAGGCCGGCACCGCACACGAGGGGGTGGGTGGCCAGCACCACGCCCGGCCGCCTTTGTCTCCCCAGTGGCGATGTTAACTACGCATCGCACCAGCGGGAATCGAACTCCAGGTTCCCATAGATACACACACACGCAAATACAAAGATACCCCGTGTAGCCTCGACATGCTTTTGGGGCAAGTGCTGTTTAGCGACCAAGCACCTCAGAAGGGCGGCTAGTAGCATCTGTTAAGGTTAGCACCACGCCTGGCCGCCTTTGTCTCCCCCTAGTGACGATGTGGACGACACATCACGGCAGGAAGTCATTTGAGGCTGAGCCGACCTAGGGAAGGCCCAGGTCAGGTGCAGATAAAAGTCGCTGGTGGTGGCTGTACGTGGGAATTGAACCCTGGTCAGCGGGGTTTTGTTGCACAGCGCGCTAACCGCTGCGCCACCGCTCCCCCACCCACAGGAAGACACAAAGATCACCCGTATAGCCTTCACAGACTGCAGGCGCAAGCCAGACGCGCGGCCGCTTTTGTCTCTCCCCTCCCCCTCCCGCCACACACCA
>NC_133727.1:1962831-2004826 GCF_048934315.1 Petromyzon marinus
AGCTCACTCCGTTGGGCTATCACCTGTGACAGCTCTTTCCGTCGGGCTATCACCTGTAACAGCTCACTCCGTCGGGCTATCACCTGTGACAGCCAACTCCGTTGGCCTATCACCTGTGATAGCTCACTCCGTTGGGCTATCACCTGTGACAGCTCACTCCGTTGGGCTATCACCTGTGATCGGCAGGTCGCTTCTGAAAAAGAAGAGTTATACAGGGCACCTTTCACCTGGTCAAATAAAGGTGTTGTTGTTGTTGTTTTTGTTATCCATAATAAAGTGCTTTGGGTGAGATCGCGTTATTTACAAATGTGTCGCAACCCTCCACCACCCGACACGGCCAATCAGTAAACAAAAGTGTCACGTTGACAAAAGACAAAATAGTTCACTACTTTAGCCCACCGCTGTGTTGAACAGTGGATCCACAACATTTACAATTTTTGACTACTGTGACGTTTCGCTGGTAATTACATTCAGCATCATCGGGCAATTTGCCAGAATAGTGACACATTGTTTACTGATTGGCCGTGTCTGGTGGTGGGGGGTTGCGACACATTCATAGATAACGCGATCTCACCCGAAAACACTTTATTATGAATAATATTGGTCGCGAAAGCCTACGTGTTAAACGTTGTTGATGTTGTTGTTGTTGTTTAATAGGCGCTCGCTAACAATGAATCGCGAAATCCTCGACGGCGCTAATGACATTGTCTCTGCCGCAATCGCGTCCGCTTCTGCCCCCCCCGCCCCAACGTCAGTGAAGCTGAGACGGGGAAAGGAGGGAGGGAGGAAGCAGATGGGAAGGGGGAGAGTGGAGGGGGGAGTTGTGGGTGTAATTGTAGGGGCTAGGAGAGGGAGGGGATGGGAGGAGATGATTGGGGCGTCAATGGTGGCTAGGATATGTTAACTACCTCGCCTGGTCTACAGGAGGTCGTGGGTGCAATCCCGATCCTGACGCCTGCTGCTGTATATTTGGAGTTTGCGTGTCTCTCTCTCTCTCTGTGGTAAGATGTTAACTACCTCGCCTGGTATACAGGAAGTCGTGGGTGCAATCCCGATCCTGTCGCCTGCTGTATATTCGGAGTTTGCGTGTCTCTCTCTCCGTGGTGAGATGTTAACTACCTCGCCTGGTCTACAGGAGGTCGTGGGTTCAATCCCGACACTGACGCCTGCTGCTGCTGCTGTATATTTAAGAGGTTGCGTCTCTCTCTCTCCCCCCGTGGTCGCGTGGATCTTTTTTTATCTCCGGGTCCTCCTTGTTTCTTCGATCCACATTGAGAAATCAACGGAACGCGTCCCGAGTATTTGGCTGCTATCAATTTCCACGCGACGAGCCACTTTGTTGATCCATCGTTCGACATCGCCCGAGTCGCTTCTGAAAATAAAATGAAAGAGCTACACAGCTCAGCGGGTCTTACCCTGGTAGAATTAAAAAACAAAAATCGTTTAAGAGTTCATCGTGTGGATTGGGCGAGTGAGAAAGTGAGCGGGCCAGTGGGTGCTTGGGTGAGTCGGGGAGTCGGGGGGTTGAGGGCAGGGAGCCGCTTTGTCTGGGTAGGGTGTCGTAGCGTGTGTCTCAGGCCCAAAGACACAGATCATCCGTGTAGCCTTCAACAGACTGTCGGGGCAAGTGCTGTTAGCGAGCACCCTACGAAGGACAGCACGGCGATGTTTTTACACACTGTACCAGGTACTCATTTGAGGCCGAGTAGACCTAGGGGAGGCCCATGACCGGTTCAGATAATCGTCACCGGTGTTGGCCGTGAACGGGAATCGAACCCGGGTCAGCCAGGTTCGTAGCGCAGCGGAGCGCTAACCGCTACACCACCGCTCCCTACACACACACACGCACTGTCTCACACACACACACCCTGTCTCACACACACACACGGCCTGTCTAACACACACACACCCGCCCTTTCTCACACACACACACGCCCTGTCTAACACACACACACGCCCTGTCTAACACACACACACCCTGTCTCACACACACACGCCCTGTCTCACACACACACACGCCCTGTCTAACACACACACGCCCTGTCTCACACACACACACGCCCTGTCTAACACACACACGCCCTGTCTCACACACACACACGCCTGTCTAACACACACACACACCCTGTTTCACACACACACGCCCTGTCTCACACACACACACGCCCTGTCTAACACACACACACGCCCTGTCTAACACACACACACGCCCTGTCTAACACACACACGCCCTGTCTCACACCCACACACGCCCTTTCTCACACACACACACGGCCTGTCTAACACACACACCCGCCCTTTCTCACACACACACACGCCCTGTCTAACACACACACACGCCCTGTCTAACACACACACACCCTGTCTCACACACACACGCCCTGTCTCACACACACACACACGCCCTGTCTAACACACACACACGCCCTGTCTCACACACACACACACGCCCTGTCTAACACACACACACACACACCCTGTCTCACACACACACATCCCTGTCTAACACACACACACACGCCCGGTCTAACACACACACACGCCCTGTCTAACACACACACACACACCCTGTCTCACACACACACGCCCTGTCTAACACACACACGCCCTGTCTAACACACACACACACGCCCTGTCTAACACAGATACAAAGACAAAGATCCCCCGTATAGCCTCAACACACTGTAGGGGCAAGTGCTGTTAGCGAGCACCTATGAAGGCCGGCACGACACACGAGGGGGTGGGTGGTCAGCACCACGCCCGGCCGCCTTTGTCTCCCTAGTGGCGATGTTTACACACCGCACCAGGTACTCATTTGAGGCTGTATGAGTCTGCGCGTTTCTGTATGAGTATTTGAGTCTCTGTATGAGTCTGAGACTCTATGCGAGTCTCTGAGCTTCTGTATGAGTCTGTGAGTCTCTGTATGAGGCTCTGCATGAGTCTGTGAGTCTCTGTATGTGTCTGTGAGTCTCTGTGTAAGTCTGGGAGTCTCTGTATGTGTCTGTGAGTCTCTATATGAGTCTGTGAGTTTCTGTATGAGTCTTTGAGTCTCTGTGTGAGTCTGTGAGTCTCTGTGTGAGTCTGTGAGTCTCTGTGTGAGTCTGTGAGTCTCTGTATAAGTCTGTGAGTTTCTGTATGAGTCTGTGAGTCTCTGTATATCTTTGAGTCTTTGTATGAGTCTGTGAATCTCTGTATGAGTCTGAGTCTCTGTGTGAGTCTGTGAGTCTCTGTGTGAATCTGTGAGTCTATGTATGAGTATTTGAGTCTCTGTATACGTCTGTGAGTCTCTGTATGAGTCTGTGAGTCTCTGTATATCTTTGATACTCTGTATGAGTCTGTGAGTCTCTGTATGAGTCTCTGTGTGAGTCTGAGTCTCTGTATGAGTCTGTGAGTCTCTGTATATCTTTGAGTCTCTGTATGAGTCTGTGAGTCTCTGTATGAGTCTGAGTGTCTGTGTGAGTCTGTGAGTCTCTGTGTGAGTCTGTGAGTCTCTGTATGAGTTTTTGAGTCTCTGTATGAGTCTGTGAGTCTCTGCATGAGTCTGTGAGTCTCTGTGTGAGTCTGAGACTCTATGCGAGTCTCTGAGCTTCTGTATGAGTCTGTGAGTCTCTGTATGAGTCTCTGTATGAATCTTTGAGTCTCTGTATGAGTCGTTGTGTCTCTGTATGAGTATTTGAGTCTCTGTATAAGTCTGTGAGTGTCTGTATGAGTCTGTGAGTCTCTGTGTGAGTATTTGAGTCTCTGTATGAGTCTGTGAGTCTCTGTGTGAGTCTGTGAGTCTATGTATGAGTCTGTGAGTCTCTGTGTGAGTCTGTGAGTCTCTGTGTGAGTGTCTGAGTCTCTGTATAAGTCTGTGAGTCTCTGTATGAGTCTGTGAGTCTCTGTGTGAGTATTTGAGTCTCTGTATAAGTCTGTGAGTCTCTGTATGAGTCTGTGAGTCTCTGTGTGAGTATTTGAGTCTCTGTGTAAGTCTGTGAGTCTCTGTATGAGTCTGTGAGCCTCTGTGTGAGTATTTGAGTCTCTGTATGAGTCTGTGAGTCTCTGTGTGAGTCTGTGAGTCTCTGTGTGATTATTTGAGTCTCTGTATGAGTCTGTGAGTCTCTGTGTGAGTCTGTGAGTCTCTGTGTGATTATTTGAGTCTCTGTATGAGTCTGTGAGTCTCTAGTAATCCCATTGATATTTGCTTTCACAGTTGGAGGCGATGTTGCTGTATATATCTTCCCAATTAATTACCTTAGCCTTCAAAGTATTAATTTGCGAGTGCGTGAATAATATTTTCCATTATTTCTATTCTTAATTAACCAGGTAAGGCCCCCACTTAACTTTATAGCTTTTTTTTCAGAAGCGACCTGGCCGTCACAAATGATAGCTCAGCGAAGTGGCTTATCATCATCATCATCACGTGCAGATTTATAGCAGCAGCCAAAGACTCAGAACGCGTGGTGACGTTGATTCTAAATGTGGAGGGGAAAAACCCGGAGGGACCCGGAGACGAATCCACGCGACCACGGGGAGAGAGACATACAAACTCCAATTATACAGCAGGCGTCAGGGTCGAGATCGAACCCACGACCTCCTGTAGACCAGGCCAGGTAGTTAACATCTCACCACAGAGAGAGAGACACCCAAACTCCAAATATACAGCAGGCGTCAGGGTCGAGATCGAACCCGCGACCTCCTGTATACCAGGCAAGGTAGTTAACATCTCACCACAGAAAGAGAGACACGCAAACTCCAAATATACAGCAGGCGTCAGGGTCGAGATCAAACCCGCGACCTCCTGTATACCAGGCGAGGTAGTTAACATCTCACCACGGAGAGAGAGACACGCAAACTCCAAATATACGGCAAGCGTCAGGGTCGAGATCGAACCCGCGACCTCCTGTATACCAGGCCAGGTAGTTAACATCTCACCACAGAGAGAGAGAGACACACAAACTCCAAATATACAGCAGGCGTCAGGATCGAGATCGAACCCGCGACCTCCTGTATACCAGGCAAGGTAGTTAACATCTCACCACCGTGGCGCGCATTAAGCTGGAGCCACGACTGCTTTGATTGGTTAAT
The DNA here is from genome assembly GCF_048934315.1 of Petromyzon marinus. Classification (NCBI taxonomy): domain Eukaryota; kingdom Metazoa; phylum Chordata; class Hyperoartia; order Petromyzontiformes; family Petromyzontidae; genus Petromyzon; species Petromyzon marinus. The sequence continues at coordinate 1,967,899 of NC_133727.1, forward strand.
TGGTTCCTAATTAAAAAAATGTATTGCGAATAATTTAATCTCCCTCCCGATTCACAGACACCGGCCTGGGCCACCAGACCCACTCCGTGCTGCGAGGGAGCCACCACCACCACCACCAACAACAACATCAACAACAACACCACCACCAACAACAACATCAGCACCACCAACAACAACAACACCCTCACCACGGCAACTACGGCACCACTCCTCACCCTCTGAGCCACGGGCTGCCTCACCACCACGCTCACCACTACCCTCACCACCACCACCACCACGCTCACGCGTCGCTCTCGGCCCTGGCTCCTGGGTCCGGGGGAGCCGCCTCCGGCGTTGAGCCTCGGCGCGGGTTCAGCCCCACGGAGCCCCCCGCGCCGCCGGCAAGGGTCGAGTCAGGCCGTGGTGGACTCGGGGACGCGTGGGGGATGAACAGCAACGTCCCCCTGGAGACCAGGCGAGCTCGCTACGCGTTGATTTTCTTGTTCATGGCCCAGTGGATTTAGCGCTGGCCTCAGCGAGTGCGGCGATCGGTTGGGTTGGGCCCCCCCCCTCTCCCCCCCCCTCTCCCCCCCTCTCCTCCTCCTCTCCCCCCTCTCCCCCCCCCTCTCCCCCCCTCTCCCCCCCCCCCAAATATTTGATTCGTAAGACGCAGCCAACTTGCAAGCGTCGTGGCAGCGAGCGCCTATTTGCAGTGTTACGTCGCTACTGCTCGGATACAAAGAATTTAATATTTTTTAAAAACACGTGGGACGAAAGTGAAAGTGTCCTCGTAATATTCTTGGTTCTTTCGGTAAAGTCACCACGTAGAAGGGAAACGATAAAATAATAAAAATATATAAAATACAATTCTCACGACGTTTCGACTGCAACACGAGCAATCATCATCATCAGGTGTGAAAACCACAGCGAGAAAATTTTGAAAAAAATTGGCGTTTATTTTTTTTTTACGTGATCTTGATTTGAAGCTTTCGTGACTGCAGGAATCCATCCGCGCTCTGTGGTTATTTCGGTAAAGTCACGTGGGTAGAAACATAACAGATGACGACGTTTCGATCGCAACACAAAGCGACCGTCATCAGGTGGGACAACCACAGCGAGCCGACGTCAGCAGTTTTTTCTTGCTGTGGTTGTCCCACCTGATGACGGTCGCCTTGTGTTGCGATCGAAACGTCGTCATCTGTTATCTTTCCACCCACGTGACTTTACCGAATGAACCAAAGAGTATCTTCGTAATGAGAAAAGAAAAATCTCCTACTCCGGAGGAGGAGATTGACAACTCGACCTCTGATCTAAACGCACCTCCCCCCCCCCTCACTAACCCTCCTGCCCCCCCTGCCCCCCCTCACTAACCCCCCCCCCGCCCCCCAACAGACACTTCCTCTTCAAGCCCGGCTCTTCCCCTTTACTCGCGGGGGGCATCAGCGTCGCCGCGGGGAGCGGGCTGGTGGTGGCCTCATCCTCCTGCCCAACCGCGGGCAGCAGCAGCGGCGGGGGCAGCGGCGGCGGCGGCGGCGGCGGCGGCGCGGGCAGCAGCGGCAGCGGCAGCGGCGGCGGCGGCGGCGGCGTCTACGCCCCGGGGGCAGGGCTGCCCCGCCCGCTGCCCAGGGCTGCGTTGGCCCCGCGGGCGGCGTTCTCGTTCCGCAAGCCCGAGAGACGCCGCTGCTCGTGGCGCTGCGCGGCGCTCAGCGCCACGGGGCTCGCCGCCACCCTCGCAGTGCTACTCGCCTACTTCGTCGGTGGGAGGGGGCCCGGGGGGGTGGGCATGGGGGGGGGGGGCATGGGGGGGGGGGTGAGTGGGGAGAGGCGGCAGTGTGAGTGGATAGGGGGAGTGCGTGATTGGTACTGGTGAGCGGATCGTGGCGTGGGGCTTGAGGAATGGTAGAATGGTACAGGAGGTGTGGGAGAGGGTCAAAGTCACAGGGGCATGGGAGCACACACACACACACCACGTGTAACACACACACACCACGTGTGACACACACACACCACGTGTAACACACACACACCTCGTGTGACACACACACACACACCACGTGTGACACACACACACCACGTGTGACACACACACACACACACGTGTGACACAGACACACACGTGTTACACACACACACATACACACGTGTGACACACACACACACCACGTGTGACACACACACACACCACGTGTGACACACACACACACCACGTGTGACACACACACACACACCACGTGTGACACACGCACACACCACGTGTAACACACACACACCTCGTGTGACACACACACACACACCACGTGTGACACACACACACCACGTGTGACACACACACACACACGTGTGACACAGACACACACGTGTGACACACATACACACGTGTGACACACACACACACCACGTGTGACACACACACCACGTGTGACACACACACACACCACGTGTGACACACGCACACACCACGTGTAACACACACACACCACGTGTGACACACACACACACCACGTGTGACACACACACACACATACCACGTGTGACACACACACACCACAGTGTGACACACACACACCACGTGTGACACACACACACACCACGTGTGACACACACACACCACAGTGTGACACACATACACACCACGTGTGACACACACACACACACCACGTGTGACACACACACACACCACGTGTGACACACACACACACCACGTGTGACACACACATACCACAGTGTGACACACACACACATACCACGTGTGACACACACACACACCACGTGTGACACACACACACACACACCACGTGTGACACACACACACACCAGGTGTGACACACACACCACGGTGTGACACACACACACACACACCACGTGTGGCGTTGGCGAATCGGGCGTACGGCTCGCGCCAGTGCCAGATTGCGTGGAGCAATGAGGTTTGGCTCTTCCCGCTCACGGCTAACATCAGTGGCACAATTATCTGCGCCGCTCCTTAGCCTCCGTTACGTCGACTCAACCTAAACCGGGCACATGGTGCGGTGCGTACGAAATTTCAGCGCGGGGGGAGACAAAGGCGGTCGGGGGTGGTGCTGGCAACACCACACCACGATAGGCGTGGCCGTGCCGGCCTTCACAGGCGCTGCTGCTCGCAAAACAGCACTTGCCCCAACAGTCTGCTAATCTATACGAGGGATCTTTGTCTGTGTGTGTAGCGGTTAACGCGCTGCACCACGAACCCAGCAATCCGAGTTCGATTCCCGCTCACGGCCAACACCGGTGACGATCATCTGAACCGGTCACGGGCCTCCCCTAGGTCGACTCAGCCTCAAATGAGTACCCGATGCGGCGTGCAGTAAACATCGCGGCTGGGGAGACAAAGGCGGCCGGGCGTGGTGCTGGCCACCCACCTCCTCGTGTGCCGTGTCGGCTTTCATAGCTGCTCGCTAACAGCACTTGCCCCAACATTCTGTTGAAGGCCATACGGGGGATCTTTGTCTGTGTGTTTGTGTCCACTGATCACGCTGACTCCTCCCTCCCTCCTCTTCTGTACCCCCCCCCCCCCAGCCATGCATTTGTTCGGATTGAATTGGCAGCTGCAGCCCACAGACGTGCACACCTATGAGAACGGGGACAGCAGAGGTAAGACCCTGTCATGGGAATGTGGAATATCCACCACTATTTCCCCCCCCCCCCCCCCCCCCAATAAAAAACGGTCTCACCCGCGCCAAGCAGCATGGAGCGATGCATGCTGGGAATTTACACTGAGAGACAGAGAGGGAGAAGATCACGTGGAGTAGAGAACACGCGCAGGGCAGAGGAGACATCATCATCACACCGATCTTCATCCAGCAGTGGACAGACCACGGTGACTATGTCAATTACACCGAGAGAGAGAGAGGGAGAAGATCACGTGGAGTAGAGAACACACGCAGGGCAGAGGAGACATCATCATCATCACACCGATCTTCATCCAGCAGTGGACAGACCACGGTGACTATGTCAATTACACCGAGAGAGAGAGAGGGAGAAGATCACGTGGAGTAGAGAACACACGCAGGGCAGAGGAGACATCCTCATCATCATCATCATCACACCGATCTTCATTGACACAACAAGTGCGAATCACTACCCCCACCCCCCCACCCCCTTGGCTACTTTATTGATCGTGATGCTGGTACCCCCTCCCGCCGTCTCCCACCTGGCCGACCCCTCCACAGCCAAGAGCCCTCCTGTGGGCGTGGGTCCCCAATCGCTGGACGCGGGCGAGGTGTGGGTGGGCCGCGAGTACCTTCAGGACGTGCCGCCGGGCGTCTACTGGCGGACCCGCGTCTCGCTGGACGGCGGCGCGCGCCTCCTCAAGTTCAACATCAGCCTGCCCCGCGACGCGCTGCTCGCCGCATACGGCCGTAGGGGGCTGCCCCCCACTCACACGCAGGTAAGGGGGCTGCCCCCCACTCACACGCAGGTGAGCGCCGCCGCCGCCGCTTGCGAGCGCGCAACGCAACGCGCGCAGCACCGCGTCGCGTCGAACTGCGTGCCGCACCACGTGGCACGTGCCACGTGCCACGTGCCGCACCACGTGCCGCGTGCCGCACCACGTGCCGCGTGCCGCACCACGTGCCGCGTGCCGCACCACGTGGCACGTGGCACGTGCCGCGTGCCGCGTGCCGCGTGCCGCGCCGCACGAAAAAAAAAGCGATACGCAATGTTTGTGATCATCATCAAAGCCTTCAACGTATTAATTTGCGAGTGCGTGAATGATTTGTCCCATTATTTTTATTCTTAATTCACCAGGTAAGGCCCCAACTGAACTATGTAGCGTTTTTTTCCAGAAGCGACCTGGTCATCACAAACGATAGCTCAGCGAAGCGGCTTATCATCATCATCATCATCACGTGCAGATTTATATCAACAGCCAAATACTGAATTCTCTAAACGCGTGATAGTCGATTTTAAATGTGGAGGGGGGGAAAAACCGGAGGAGAAAAATCCACGCGACCACGGAGAGAGACAGAGAGAGAGAGAGACATGGACACTCCAAATATACAGCAGCAGGCGTCAGGGTCGGGATCGAACCCACGACTTCCTGCGTACCAGGCGAGGTAGTCAACGTCTCACCACGGAGAGACAGAGAGAGAGACACGGACACTCCAAATATACAGCAGCAGCAGGCGTCAGTGACGAGATCGAACCCACGGCCTCCTGCGTACCGAGCGAGGTAGTTAACATCTCCTAGCCACCGTGGTGCCCACACTGCCCCCCCCCCCCGCCGTGACCCCCACGGCACGGGCTCCCACCCCCCCCCCAGTACGACTTCGTGAAGCTCCTGGACGGCAGTCGTCTGGGGGGTGGCGGTGGCGGCGGCGTTGGCGCGGGCGGAGCCGCTCGTGAGGAGACGGAGCCCTCGGCACTCCCGGGGGACGTCGCGGGGGGCGAGAGGGCGAGGCGCAGCCCCGGGCCCCAGGGCTCGGCGAGGGCGGCCCGGGGGGCGGCGGGCGGAGCGGGAGGTCGCGGCCCCCCGCGGAGGCACGCGGGGTTCATCGAGTACCTGGAGGGGGGCACGTGGCACCTGGCGCTGTACAACGACGCCCACAGCACCCAGCTGCTGTCCTTCAGCACCAGCGCCGTGGGTGAGTGGCGGGCGCCTTGGCCCCCACCCCCCCCAACCCCCACCCCCACACCCCCCAACCCCCACACCCCAAAACCCAACGCCAACCCCCACTCACTCGTTCACTTTGCTACTCACTCGCTCACTCACTCGTTAATTTATCCACTCACTCGTTCACTTAGCTACTCACTCGCTCACTCACTCGTTCACTTAGCTACTCACTCGCTCACTCACTCGTTCACTTAGCCACTCACTCGTTCACTCACTCGTTCGCTTAGCCACTCGTTCACTCACTCGTTCACGCACTCGTTCACGCACTCGTTCACGCACTCGTTCACTCACTCGTTCACTTAGCCACTCACTCGTTCACTTGGCCACTCACTCGTTCACTCACTCGTTCACTCACTCGTTTACTTATCCACTCGCTCGTTCTCTCACTCGTTCACTTAGCCACTCACTAACCCATGTACCCGCCCACTACCATCACCCACCCACTCACTCGCCCAATTACCCATTCACCCATTCACTCAACCCACACACTCCCCCACTTACCCACTCACTCACCCACTCACTGACGCACTCACTCACCCGCTCACTCACCCACTCACTCACTTACCCACCCACCCACTCACCTCCCCACCTACCCACTCACTCACCCACCCACTCACCTACCCACCTACCCACTCATCCACCTACTCACCCACCCACCTACTCACTCACCCACCTACCCACTCACTTACCCACCCACCCACTCACTCACCCACCGACTCACCTACCCACCTACCCACTCACCCACCTACCCACTCACTTACCCACCCACCCACTCACCTACCCACTCACCCACCTACCCACTCACCCACCCACCCACGACACTTCACTTTCTGCTTCTTTAGTCGCACTGCTCCACTTTAAAATTCGGGTCATGGGGTCACGGGGACGCAGGACAGAGGGACACGGGACAGAGGGACACGGGGACACGGGGACAGGGGGACACGGGGACAGAGGGACACGGGGACACGGGGACACGGGGACACGGGACAGAGGGACACCGGGACACGGGGACAGGGGGACACGGGGACAGAGGGACAGGGGGACACGGGGACACGGGGACAGAGGGACACGGGACAGAGGGACAGGGAGACACGGGGACACAGGACAGGGGGACACGGGGATAGGGGGACACGGGACAGAGGGACACGGGACACGGGGACAGGGGGACACGGGGACAGAGGGACAGGGGGACACGGGGACACGGGGACAGAGGGACACGGGACAGAGGGACAGGGAGACACGGGGACACAGGACAGGGGGACACGGGGATAGGGGGACACGGGACAGAGGGACACGGGACACGGGGACACGGGGACACGGGACAGAGGGACAGAGGGACACGGGGACAGAGGGACACCGGACAGAGGGACACGGGATAGGGGGGCACGGGACAGAGGGACACGGGGACAGAGGGACACGGGGACAGAGGGACACGGGGACACGGGGACACGGGGACACGGGACAGAGGGACACGGAGACACGGGGACACGGGGACACGGGGACACGGGGACAGAGGGACAGAGGGACACGGGACAGAGGGACACGGGGACACCGGGACACGGGTACAGGGGGACACGGGACAGAGGGACACGGGGACAGGGGGACACGGAACAAAGGGACACGGGACAGAGGGACACGGGACAGAGGGACACGGGACAGAGGGACACGAGCACAGAGGAACTGGGAGACACAGAGGGAGAGGGCGCGGTGTTGGCCTCTCCGCTTGCAGAGTCTCTGGAGGCCTGTACCAACAACTGTCACGGCAACGGGGAATGCCTCTCGGGATCCTGCCACTGCTTCCCCGGCTTCGTTGGCATCGACTGCGCAAGAGGTGACAGTGGCACCCAACATGTTCTCTCTCGCGGGGATAGAGTGTTTCCCCCTCTCTCACGCGTGTGGTTTCTCTGGTTCTGTCTGCACGGGATAGAGTGTTTCCCCCTCTCTCACGCGTGTGGTTTCTCTGGTTCTGTCTGCACGGGATAGAGTGTTTCCCCCTCTCTCACGCGTGTGGTTTCTCTGGTTCTGTCTGCACGGGATAGAGTGTTTCCCCCTTTCTCACGCGTGTGGTTTCTCTGGTTCTGTCTGCACGGGATAAAGTGTTTCCCCCTCTCTCACGCGTGTGGTTTCTCTGGTTCTGTCTGCGCGGGATAGAGTGTTTCCCCTTCTCTCACGCGTGTGGTTTCTCTGGTTCTGTCTGCACGGGATAAAGTGTTTCCCCCTCTCTCACGCGTGTGGTTTCTCTGGTTCTGTCTGCACGGGATAGAGTGTTTACCCCTCTCTCACGCGTGTGGTTTCTCTGGTTCTGTCTGCACGGGATAGAGTGTTTCCCCCTCTCTCACGCGTGTGGTTTCTCTGGTTCTGTCTGTACGAGATAGAGTGTTTCCCCCTCTCTCACGCGTGTGGTTTCTCTGGTTCTGTCTGTACGGGATAGAGTGTTTCCCCCTCTCTCACGCGTGTGGTTACTCTGGTTCTGTCTGCACGGGATAGAGTGTTTCCCCCTCTCTCACGCGTGTGGTTTCTCTGGTTGTCTGCACGGGATAGAGTGTGTAGCGGTTAGTGCTACGAACCCGGCAACCCGAGTTCGATTCCCGCTCACGGCCAACACCGGTGACGATTATCTGAACCGGCCCTGGGCCTCCCCTAGGTCGACTGAGCCTCAAATGAGTGCCTGGTGCGGTGTGTAGTAAACATCGCCACTGGGGAGACAAAGGCGGCCGGGCGTGGTGCTGGCCACCCACCCCCTCGTGTGCCGTTCCGGCCTTCGTAGGTGCTGCTCGCTAACAGCACTTGCCCCTACAGTCTGTTACAGGCTACACGGGGGATCTTTGTCTTTGCGCGTCCCGGCCTCTCACCACCCGACCCTTGCGCCCCCCCCCCCTACTCTCCCGTGCCCCCCCCCCCCCAGTGTCGTGCCCCGAGCTGTGCAGCAACAATGGCGAGTACGCGGCGGGGGAGTGCCGCTGCCACACCGGCTGGAAGGGGCCCGAGTGCGACGTCCCCGCGTCCCACTGCCTGGACCCGGCCTGCGGGGGCCACGGGGCCTGCGTCATGGGGGAGTGCGTCTGCCACGGGGGCTTCAAGGGGCCCGGCTGCACCGAGGGTAGTGCCGGGGTGGGGGGGGTGGGGGGGGTGGGGGGTGGGGGGGGACAGACGCGGAGACTGACGACTGACGCGGGGAGACGTGGAAGAGACACGGGGACATTGGGGGAGACGTGGGGAGACGTGAGAGAGACACGAGGAGACACGGGGAGACTCTGGGAGACGTGAGAGAGACGCGGGGAGATTGGGGGAGACGCGGGGAGACGTGAAAGAGACACGGGAAGACGTGGAGATAATTGGGGAGACTCGGGGAGACGTGTGGGATGACATGGGGAGACTCTGGGAGACGTGGGAGAGACACGGGGTGACGTGGGGAGACTCTGGGAGAAGTGGGAGAGACACGGGGTGACGTGGGGAGACTCTGGGAGACGCGTGGAGAATGTTTGGTGACACTGTGAGACTCTGCGAGACGCGTGGAGAATGTTTGGTGACACTGTGAGACTCTGGGAGACGCGTGGAGAATGTTTGGTGACATTGTGAGACTCTTCGAGACGCGTGGAGAATGTTTGGTGACACTGTGAGACTCTGCGAGACGCGTGGAGAATGTTTGGTGACACTGTGAGACTCTGCGAGACGCGTGGAGAATGTTTGGTGACACTGTGAGACTCTGCGAGACGCGTGGAGAATGTTTGGTGACACTGTGAGACTCTGCGAGATGCGTGGAGAATGTTTGGTGACACTGTGAGACTCTGCGAGACGCGTGAAGAATGTTTGGTGACACTGTGAGACTCTGGGAGACGCGTGGAGAATGTTTGGTGACACTGTGAGTCTCTGCGAGACGCGTGGAGAATGTTTGGTGACACTGTGAGACTCTTGTAGACGCGTGGAGAATGTTTGGTGACACTGTGATACTCTGCGAGACGCGTGGAGAATGTTTGGTGACACTGTGAGACTCTGCGAGACGCGTGGGGAATGTTTGGTGACACTGTGAGACTCTGCGAGCCGCGTGGAGAATGTTTGGTGACACTGTGAGACTCTGCGAGGCGCGTGGAGAATGTTTGGTGACACTGCGAGGCTCTGGTAGACGCGTGGAGAATGTTTGGTGACACTGTGAGGCTCTGCGAGACGCGTGGAGAATGTTTGGTGACACTGTGAGACTCTGGGAGACGCGTGGGGAATGTTTGGTGACACTGTGAGACTCTGCGAGACGCGTGGAGAATGTTTGGTGACACTGTGAGACTCTGCGAGACGCGTGGAGAATGTTTGGTGACACTGTGAGACTCTGCGAGACGCGTGGAGAATGTTTGGTGACACTGTGAGACTCTGCGAGACGCGTGGAGAATGTTTGGTGACACTGTGAGACTCTGGGAGACGCGTGGAGAATGTTTGGTGACACTGTGAGACTCTGCGAGACGCGTGGAGAATGTTTGGTGACACTGTGAGACTCTGGGAGACGCGTGGAGAATGTTTGGTGACACTGTGAGTCTCTGCGAGACGCGTGGAGAATGTTTGGTGACACTGTCAGACTCTGGTAGACGCGTGGAGAATGTTTGGTGACACTGTGAGACTCTGCGAGACGCGTGGAGAATGTTTGGTGACACTGTGAGACTCTGCGAGACGCGTGAAGAATGTTTGGTGACACTGTGAGACTCTGGGAGACGCGTGGAGAATGTTTGGTGACACTGTGAGTCTCTGCGAGACGCGTGGAGAATGTTTGGTGACACTGTGAGACTCTTGTAGACGCGTGGAGAATGTTTGGTGACACTGTGATACTCTGCGAGACGCGTGGAGAATGTTTGGTGACACTGTGAGACTCTGCGAGACGCGTGGGGAATGTTTGGTGACACTGTGAGACTCTGCGAGCCGCGTGGAGAATGTTTGGTGACACTGTGAGACTCTGCGAGACGCGTGGAGAATGTTTGGTGACACTGCGAGGCTCTGGTAGACGCGTGGAGAATGTTTGGTGACACTGTGAGACTCTGCGAGACGCGTGGAGAATGTTTGGTGACACTGTGAGACTCTGGGAGACGCGTGGGGAATGTTTGGTGACACTGTGAGACTCTGCGAGACGCGTGGAGAATGTTTGGTGACACTGTGAGACTCTGCGAGACGCGTGGAGAATGTTTGGTGACACTGTGAGACTCTGCGAGACGCGTGGAGAATGTTTGGTGACACTGTGAGACTCTGGGAGACGCGTGGAGAATGTTTGGTGACACTGTGAGTCTCTGCGAGACGCGTGGAGAATGTTTGGTGACACTGTCAGACTCTGGTAGACGCGTGGAGAATGTTTGGTGACACTGTGATACTCTGCGAGACGCGTGGAGAATGTTTGGTGACACTGTGAGACTCTGCGAGACGCGTGGGGAATGTTTGGTGACACTGTGAGACTCTGCGAGACGCGTGGAGAATGTTTGGTGACACTGTGAGACTCTGCGAGACGCGTGGAGAATGTTCGGTGACACTGCGAGACTCTGGTAGACGCGTGGAGAATGTTTGGTGACACTGTGAGACTCTGCGAGACGCGTGGAGAATGTTTGGTGACACTGTGAGACTCTGGGAGACGCGTGGGGAATGTTTGGTGACACTGTGAGACTATGCGAGACGCGTGGAGAATGTTTGGTGACACTGTGAGACTCTGCGAGACGCGTGGAGAATGTTTGGTGACACTGTGAGACTCTGCGAGACGCGTGGAGAATGTTTGGTGACACTGTGAGACTCTGGGAGACGCGTGGAGAATGTTTGGTGACACTGTGAGACTCTGGGAGACGCGTGGAGAATGTTTGGTGACACTGTGAGTCTCTGCGAGACGCGTGGAGAATGTTTGGTGACACTGTGAGACTCTGGGAGACGCGTGGAGAATGTTTGGTGACACTGTGAGACTCTGGGAGACGCGTGGAGAATGTTTGGTGACACTGTGAGACTCTGCGAGACGCGTGGAGAATGTTTGGTGACACTGTGAGACTCTGGGAGACGCGTGGAGAATGTTTGGTGACACTGTGAGACTCTGCGAGACGCGTGGAGAATGTTTGGTGACACTGTGAGACTCTGGGAGACGCGTGGAGAATGTTTGGTGACACTGTGAGACTCTGGGAGACGCGTGGAGAATGTTTGGTGACACTGTGAGACTCTGCGAGACGCGTGGAGAATGTTTGGTGACACTGTGAGACTCTGTGAGACGCGTGGAGAATGTTTGGTGACACTGTGAGACTCTGCGAGACGCGTGGAGAATGTTTGGTGACACTGTGAGACTCTGCGAGACGCGTGGAGAATGTTTGGTGACACTGTGAGACTCTGCGAGACGCGTGGAGAATGTTTGGTGACACTGTGAGACTCTGTGAGACGCGTGGAGAATGTTTGGTGACACTGTGAGACTCTTCGAGACACGTGGAGAATGTTTGGTGACACTGTGAGACTCTGCGAGACGCGTGGAGAATGTTTGGTGACACTGTGAGACTCTGCGAGACGCGTGGAGAATGTTTGGTGACACTGTGAGACTCTTCGAGACACGTGGAGAATGTTTGGTGACACTGTGAGACTCTGCGAGACGCGTGGAGAATGTTTGGTGACACTGTGAGACTCTGCGAGACGCGTGGAGAATGTTTGGTGACACTGTGAGACTCTGCGAGACGCGTGGAGAATGTTTGGTGACACTGTGAGACTCTGCGAGACGCGTGGAGAATGTTTGGTGACACTGTGAGACTCTGGGAGACGCGTGGAGAATGTTTGGTGACACTGTGAGACTCTGCGAGACGCGTGGAGAATGTTTGGTGACACTGTGAGACTCTGGGAAACGCATGGAGAATGTTTGGTGACACTGTGAGACTCTGGGAGACGCGTGGAGAATGTTTGGTGACACTGTGAGACTCTGCGAGACGCGTGGAGAATGTTTGGTGACACTGTGAGACTCTGGGAGACGCGTGGAGAATGTTTGGTGACACTGTGAGACTCTGGGAGACGCGTGGAGAATGTTTGGTGACACTGTGAGACTCTGGGAGACGCGTGGAGAATGTTTGGTGACACTGTGAGACTCTGGGAGACGCGTGGAGAATGTTTGGTGACACTGTGAGACTCTGCGAGACGCTTGGAGAATGTTTGGTGACACTGTGAGACTCTGGGAGACGCGTGGAGAATGTTTGGTGACACTGTGAGTCTCTGCGAGACGCGTGGAGAATGTTTGGTGACACTGTGAGACTCTGCGAGACGCGTGGAGAATGTTTGGTGACACTGTGAGACTCTGGGAGACGCGTGGAGAATGTTTGGTGACACTGTGAGACTCTGCGAGACGCGTGGAGAATGTTTGGTGACACTGTGAGACTCTGCGAGACGCGTGGAGAATGTTTGGTGACACTGTGAGGCTCTGGGAGACGCGTGGAGAATGTTTGGTGACACTGTGAGACTCTGGGAGACGCGTGGAGAATGTTTGGTGACACTGTGAGACTCTGGGAGACGCGTGGAGAATGTTTGGTGACACTGTGAGACTGCGAGACGCGTGGAGAATGTTTGGTGACACTGTGAGACTCTGCGAGACGCGTGGAGAATGTTTGGTGACACTGTGAGACTCTGGGAGACGCGTGGAGAATGTTTGGTGACACTGTGAGACTCTGGGAGACGCGTGGAGAATGTTTGGTGACACTGTGAGACTCTGCGAGACGCGTGGAGAATGTTTGGTGACACTGTGAGACTCTGGGAGACGCTTGGAGAATGTTTGGTGACACTGTGAGACTCTGCGAGACGCTTGGAGAATGTTTGGTGACACTGTGAGACTCTGGGAGACGCGTGGAGAATGTTTGGTGACACTGTGAGTCTCTGCGAGACGCGTGGAGAATGTTTGGTGACACTGTGAGACTCTGCGAGACGCGTGGAGAATGTTTGGTGACACTGTGAGACTCTGGGAGACGCGTGGAGAATGTTTGGTGACACTGTGAGACTCTGCGAGACGCGTGGAGAATGTTTGGTGACACTGTGAGACTCTGCGAGACGCGTGGAGAATGTTTGGTGACACTGTGAGACTCTGGGAGACGCGTGGAGAATGTTTGGTGACACTGTGAGACTCTGGGAGACGCGTGGAGAATGTTTGGTGACACTGTGAGACTCTGGGAGACGCGTGGAGAATGTTTGGTGACACTGTGAGACTGCGAGACGCGTGGAGAATGTTTGGTGACACTGTGAGACTCTGCGAGACGCGTGGAGAATGTTTGGTGACACTGTGAGACTCTGGGAGACGCGTGGAGAATGTTTGGTGACACTGTGAGACTCTGGGAGACGCGTGGAGAATGTTTGGTGACACTGTGAGACTCTGGGAGACGCGTGGAGAATGTTTGGTGACACTGTGAGACTCTGCGAGACGCGTGGAGAATGTTTGGTGACACTGTGAGACTCTGCGAGACGCGTGGAGAATGTTTGGTGACACTGTGAGACTCTGCGAGACGCGTGGAGAATGTTTAGTGACACTGTGAGACTCTGGGAGACGCGTGGAGAATGTTTGGTGACACTGTGAGACTCTGGGAGACGCGTGGAGAATGTTTGGTGACACTGTGAGACTCTGCGAGACGCTTGGAGAATGTTTGGTGACACTGAGACTCTGGGAGACGCATGGAGAATGTTTGGTGACACTGTGAGACTCTGGGAGACGCGTGGAGAATGTTTGGTGACACTGTGAGACTCTGCGAGACGCGTGGAGAATGTTTGGTGACACTGTGAGACTCTGCGAGACGCGTGGAGAATGTTTGGTGACACTGTGAGACTCTGCGAGACGCGTGGAGAATGTTTGGTGACGCTGTGAGACTCTGCGAGACGCGTGGAGAATGTTTGGTGACACTGTGAGACTCTGGGAGACGCGTGGAGAATGTTTGGTGACACTGTGAGACTCTGCGAGACGCGTGGAGAATGTTTGGTGACACTGTGAGACTCTGGGAGACGCGTGGAGAATGTTTGGTGACACTGTGAGACTCTGCGAGACGCTTGGAGAATGTTTGGTGACACTGTGAGCTTCTGGGAGACGCGTGGAGAATGTTTGGTGACACTGTGAGACTCTGGGAGACGCGTGGAGAATGTTTGGTGACACTGTGAGACTCTGCGAGACGCGTGGAGAATGTTTGGTGACACTGTGAGACTCTGCGAGACGCGTGGAGAATGTTTGGTGACACTGTGAGACTCTGCGAGATGCGTGGAGAATGTTTTGTGACACTGTGAGACTCTGGGAGACGCGTGGAGAATGTTTGGTGACACTGTGAGACTCTGGGAGACGCGTGGAGAATGTTTGGTGACACTGTGAGACTCTGGGAGACGCGTGGAGAATGTTTGGTGACACTGTGAGACTCTGCGAGACGCGTGGAGAAGGTTTGGTGACACTGTGAGACTCTGCGAGACGCGTGGAGAATGTTAGGTGACACTGTGAGACTCTGCGAGACGCGTGGAGAATGTTTGGTGACACTGTGAGACTCTGGGAGACGCGTGGAGAATGTTTGTTGACACTGTGAGACTCTGGGAGACGCGTGGAGAATGTTTGGTGACACTGTGAGACTCTGCGAGACGCTTGGAGAATGTTTGGTGACACTGTGAGACTCTGGGAGACGCGTGGAGAATGTTTGGTGACACTGTGAGACTCTGGGAGACGCGTGGAGAATGTTTGGTGACACTGTGAGACTCTGCGAGACGCGTGGAGAATGTTTGGTGACACTGTGAGACTCTGCGAGACGCGTGGAGAATGTTTGGTGACACTGTGAGACTCTGGGAGACGCGTGGAGAATGTTTGGTGACACTGTGAGACTCTGCGAGACGCGTGGAGAATGTTTGGTGACACTGTGAGACTCTGCGAGACGCGTGGAGAATGTTTGGTGACACTGTGAGACTCTGGGAGACGCGTGGAGAATGTTTGGTGACACTGTGAGGCTCTGCCAGACGCGTGGAGAATGTTTGGTGACACTGTGAGACTCTGGGAGACGCGTGGAGAATGTTTGGTGACACTGTGAAACTCTGCGAGACGCGTGGACAATGTTTGGTGACACTGTGAGACTCTGCGAGACGCGTGGAGAATGTTTGGTGACACTGTGAGACTCTGCGAGACGCGTGGAGAATGTTTGGTGACACTGTGAGACTCTGCGAGACGTGTGGAGAATGTTTGGTGACACTGTGAGACTCTGTGAGACGCGTGGAGAATGTTTGGTGACACTGTGAGACTCTGCGAGACGCGTGGAGAATGTTTGGTGACACTGAGACTCTGGGAGACGCGTGGAGAATGTTTGGTGACACTGTGAGACTCTGCGAGACGCGTGGAGAATGTTTGGTGACACTGTGAGACTCTGGGAGACGCGTGGAGAATGTTTGGTGACACTGTGAGACTCTGCGAGACGCGTGGAGAATGTTTGGTGACACTGTGAGACTCTGCGAGACGCGTGGAGAATGTTTGGTGACACTGTGAGACTCTGTGAGACGCGTGGAGAATGTTTGGTGACACTGTGAGTCTCTGCGAGACGCGTGGAGAATGTTTGGTGACACTGTGAGACGGCTGCCTGTGCGTGGGTGCGCAGTGGACTGCATGGAGCCGGCGTGCGGAGGCCGAGGGGTCTGCGTGCGGGGGGAGTGCCGCTGCAACGCCGGCTGGGGGGGCCCCTCCTGCTCGCTGCCACGGCCCCCCTGCCCCCACCTCTGCTCGGGCCACGGCTCCAGCGAGGCCGAGAGCGGCGCGTGCGAGTGCGAGCCCGGCTGGACGGGGGCCCAGTGCGAGACCGGTAACGTGCGGGGGGGGGGGGGGGGGTCACGGGGGGGTCACGGGCGGGGTCACGGGGGGGGTCACGACGGTGGGATCACGTGGGGGGGGATCGGGGCGGTTACGGTGGGGGCAGGAGGGTCACGGGGGGGTTCACGGTGGGGGTTACGAAGAGGGGTCACGGGAGGGGTCACGGTGGGGGGGGCGGGGGGGTCACGGGGGGGGTCACGGTGGGGGTCACGGGGGGTCACGGGAGGGGAGGTCACGAGAGAGGGGGGGGGGGGGCTCAGCGTGGATTTTTCTCCTCCGCGTTTCCCCCCAACGTGACGCGTTTAGAACGTTTGGCTGCCGCCGTGAATGTCGACGACGCCGAGGAGCCCCTTGGCGTGCGAGCTGCCGCTAGCGACGGGC
Source organism: Petromyzon marinus (assembly GCF_048934315.1). Classification (NCBI taxonomy): domain Eukaryota; kingdom Metazoa; phylum Chordata; class Hyperoartia; order Petromyzontiformes; family Petromyzontidae; genus Petromyzon; species Petromyzon marinus. Next base: position 1,984,683 of record NC_133727.1, read on the forward strand.
CCAGGGAACGCTTCTGAAACCCAGAGGGAGAGAGAGAGAGGGGAGAACTCCGTAGCGGCAGTGGGGTCATACGCGGTGCAGTACAACTACAGCAACAAATAGTCGTAGTTGACACGGGGGTGGCAAGCGGTGAGACGTGGTGAGACACGGACACGCTGAGACACACACACACACACACACGCCCCGCGTGTCGCCCTACGTTGACGCGCACGGGGGAGCCGGCAGGGCCCCGAGTTCGATTCCCGCTCACGGCCACCGACACCGCCGCCGACCGTCAGCGCCGCTCCCGGGCCTCCCCTAGGTCGACTCGGCCTCGAACGAGCGCCCGGCGCGGCGTGCGGCTTAACCGTCGCCACCGGGGAAGACAAAGGCGGCCGGTCGTGGCGCCGGCCACCCACCCCCCCCCCTCTCTCTGCGCGTGCCGTAGAGGAGTGTGCCGAGGAGTGTGGGGAGCACGGCGCCTGCGTGGCCGGCGTCTGCCGCTGCGAGGAGGGCTGGGGGGGGCCGGGGTGCCGCCTCGGGGGGTGCCCGCCGGCGTGCGGCGTCCACGGCACCTGCCGGCACGGGGCGTGCACCTGCGACGAGGGCTGGAGCGGAGACACCTGCACCATAGGTGAGACACCTGCACCATAGGTGAGACACCTGCACCATAGGTGAGACACAGAGTGAGACACCTGCACCATAGGTGAGACACCTGCACCATAGGTGAGACACCTGCACCATAGGTGAGACACCTGCACCATAGGTGAGACACCTGCACCATAGGTGAGACACCTGCACCATAGGTGAGACACAGAGTGAGACACCTGCACCATAGGTGAGACACAGAGTGAGACACCTGCACCATAGGTGAGACACCTGCACCATAGGTGAGACACCTGCACCATAGGTGAGACATAGAGTGAGACACCTGCACCATAGGTGAGACACCTGCACCATAGGTGAGACACAGAGTGAGACACCTGCACCATAGGTGAGACACCTGCACCATAGGTGAGACACAGAGTGAGACACCTGCACCATAGGTGAGACACCTGCACCATAGGTGAGACACCTGCACCATAGGTGAGACACAGAGTGAGACACCTGCACCATAGGTGAGACACCTGCACCATAGGTGAGACACCTGCACCATAGGTGAGACATAGAGTGAGACACCTGCACCATAGGTGAGACACCTGCACCATAGGTGAGACACAGAGTGAGACACCTGCACCATAGGTGAGACACCTGCACCATAGGTGAGACACAGAGTGAGACACCTGCACCATAGGTGAGACACCTGCACCATAGGTGAGACACCTGCACCATAGGTGAGACACCTGCACCATAGGTGAGACACCTGCACCATAGATGAGACACCTGCACCATAGGTGAGACACAGAGTGAGACACCTGCACCATAGGTGAGACACCTGCACCATAGGTGAGACACCTGCACCATAGGTGAGACACCTGCACCATAGGTGAGACACCTGCACCATAGGTGAGACACCTGCACCATAGGTGAGATACCTGCACCATAGGTGAGACACCTGCACCATAGGTGAGACACCTGCACCATAGGTGAGACACAGAGTGGGACACAGAGTGGGACACCTGCACCATAGGTGAGACACCTGCACCATAGGTGAGACACCTGCACCATAGGTGAGACACAGAGTGAGACACCTGCACCATAGGTGAGACACCTGCACCATAGGTGAGACACCTGCACCATAGGTGAGACACCTGCACCATAGGTGAGACACAGAGTGAGACACCTGCACCATAGGTGAGACACCTGCACCATAGGTGAGACACCTGCACCATAGGTGAGACACCTGCACCATAGGTGAGACACAGAGTGAGACACCTGCACCATAGGTGAGACACCTGCACCATAGGTGAGACACCTGCACCATAGGTGAGACACCTGCACCATAGGTGAGACACAGAGTGAGACACAGAGTGAGACACCTGCACCATAGGTGAGACACCTGCACCATAGGTGAGACACCTGCACCATAGGTGAGACACAGAGTGAGACACCTGCACCATAGGTGAGACACCTGCACCATAGGTGAGACACCTGCACCATAGGTGAGACACAGAGTGAGACACAGGTGGGACACCTCCATCATAGGTGAGACACAGAGTGAGACACCTGCACCATAGGTGAGACACCTGCACCATAGGTGAGACACCTGCACCATAGGTGAGACACCTGCACCATAGGTGAGACACAGAGTGAGACACCTGCACCATAGGTGAGACACCTGCACCATAGGTGAGACACCTGCACCATAGGTGAGACACAGAGTGAGACGCAGGTGGGACACCTCCATCATAGATGAGACACAGAGTGAGACACCTGCACCATAGGTGAGACACCTGCACCATAGGTGAGACACCTGCACCATAGGTGAGACACCTGCACCATAGGTGAGACACCTGCACCATAGGTGAGACACCTGCACCATAGGTGAGACACAGAGTGAGACACAGAGTGAGACACCTGCACCATAGGTGAGACACCTGCACCATAGGTGAGACACCTGCACCATAGGTGAGACACAGAGTGAGACACAGAGTGAGACACCTGCACCATAGGTGAGACACCTGCACCATAGGTGAGACACCTGCACCATAGGTGAGACACCTGCACCATAGGTGAGACACAGAGTGAGACACCTGCACCATAGGTGAGACACCTGCACCATAGGTGAGACACCTGCACCATAGGTGAGACACAGAGTGAGACACCTGCAACATAGGTGAGACACCTGCACCATAGGTGAGACACCTGCACCATAGGTGAGACACCTGCACCATAGGTGAGACACAGAGTGAGACACCTGCACCATAGGTGAGACACCTGCACCATAGGTGAGACACCTGCACCATAGGTGAGACACCTGCACCATAGGTGAGACACAGAGTGAGACACAGAGTGAGACACCTGCACCATAGGTGAGACACCTGCACCATAGGTGAGACACCTGCACCATAGGTGAGACACAGAGTGAGACACCTGCACCATAGGTGAGACACCTGCACCATAGGTGAGACACCTGCACCATAGGTGAGACACAGAGTGAGACACAGGTGGGACACCTCCATCATAGGTGAGACACAGAGTGAGACACCTGCACCATAGGTGAGACACCTGCACCATAGGTGAGACACCTGCACCATAGGTGAGACACCTGCACCATAGGTGAGACACAGAGTGAGACACCTGCACCATAGGTGAGACACCTGCACCATAGGTGAGACACCTGCACCATAGGTGAGACACAGAGTGAGACGCAGGTGGGACACCTCCATCATAGATGAGACACAGAGTGAGACACCTGCACCATAGGTGAGACACCTGCACCATAGGTGAGACACCTGCACCATAGGTGAGACACCTGCACCATAGGTGAGACACCTGCACCATAGGTGAGACACCTGCACCATAGGTGAGACACAGAGTGAGACACAGAGTGAGACACCTGCACCATAGGTGAGACACCTGCACCATAGGTGAGACACCTGCACCATAGGTGAGACACAGAGTGAGACACAGAGTGAGACACCTGCACCATAGGTGAGACACCTGCACCATAGGTGAGACACCTGCACCATAGGTGAGACACCTGCACCATAGGTGAGACACAGAGTGAGACACCTGCACCATAGGTGAGACACCTGCACCATAGGTGAGACACCTGCACCATAGGTGAGACACAGAGTGAGACACCTGCACCATAGGTGAGACACCTGCACCATAGGTGAGACACCTGCACCATAGGTGAGACACCTGCACCATAGGTGAGACACCTGCACCATAGGTGAGACACCTGCACCATAGGTGAGACACAGAGTGAGACACCTGCACCATAGGTGAGACACCTGCACCATAGGTGAGACACCTGCACCATAGGTGAGACATCTGCACCATAGGTGAGACACCTGCAGCATAGGTGAGACACCTGCACCATAGGTGAGACACCTGCACCATAGGTGAGACACAGAGTGAGACACCTGCACCATAGGTGAGACACAGAGTGAGACACCTGCACCATAGGTGAGACACCTGCACCATAGGTGAGAAACAGAGTGAGACACAGAGTGAGACACCTGCACCATAGGTGAGACACCTGCACCATAGGTGAGACACAGAGTGAGACACCTGCACCATAGGTGAGACACCTGCACCATAGGTGAGACACAGAGTGAGACACAGAGTGAGACACCTGCACCATAGGTGAGACACAGAGTGAGACACAGGTGGGACACCTGCACCATAGGTGAGACACCTGCACCATAGGTGAGACACAGAGTGAGACACAGAGTGAGACACCTGCACCATAGGTGAGACACCTGCACCATAGGTGAGACACAGAGTGAGACACAGAGTGAGACACCTGCACCATAGGTGAGACACCTGCACCATAGGTGAGACACAGAGTGAGACACAGAGTGAGACACCTGCACCATAGGTGAGACACCTGCACCATAGGTGAGACACAGAGTGAGACACAGAGTGAGACACCTGCACCATAGGTGAGACACCTGCACCATAGGTGAGACACAGAGTGAGACACAGAGTGAGACACCTGCACCATAGGTGAGACACCTGCACCATAGGTGAGACACAGAGTGAGACACAGGTGGGACACCTGCACCATAGGTGAGACACCTGCACCATAGGTGAGACACCTGCACCATAGGTGAGACACAGAGTGAGACACCTGCACCATAGGTGAGACACCTGCACCATAGGTGAGACACCTGCACCATAGGTGAGACACCTGCACCATAGGTGAGACACCTGCACCATAGGTGAGACACAGAGTGAGACACCTGCACCATAGGTGAGACACCTGCACCATAGGTGAGACACCTGCACCATAGGTGAGACACCTGCACCATAGGTGAGACACAGAGTGAGACACCTGCACCATAGGTGAGACACCTGCACCATAGGTGAGACACCTGCACCATAGGTGAGACACCTGCACCATAGGTGAGACACCTGCAGCATAGGTGAGACACCTGCACCATAGGTGAGACACCTGCACCATAGGTGATACACAGAGTGAGACACCTGCACCATAGGTGAGACACAGAGTGAGACACCTGCACCATAGGTGAGACACCTGCACCATAGGTGAGACACAGAGTGAGACACAGAGTGAGACACCTGCACCATAGGTGAGACACCTGCACCATAGGTGAGACACAGAGTGAGACACCTGCACCATAGGTGAGACACCTGCACCATAGGTGAGACACAGAGTGAGACACAGAGTGAGACACCTGCACCATAGGTGAGACACAGAGTGAGACACAGGTGGGACACCTGCACCATAGGTGAGACACCTGCACCATAGGTGAGACACAGAGTGAGACACAGAGTGAGACACCTGCACCATAGGTGAGACACCTGCACCATAGGTGAGACACAGAGTGAGACACAGAGTGAGACACCTGCACCATAGTTGAGACACCTGCACCATAGGTGAGACACAGAGTGAGACACAGAGTGAGACACCTGCACCATAGGTGAGACACCTGCACCATAGGTGAGACACAGAGTGAGACACAGAGTGAGACACCTGCACCATAGGTGAGACACCTGCACCATAGGTGAGACACAGAGTGAGACACAGAGTGAGACACCTGCACCATAGGTGAGACACCTGCACCATAGGTGAGACACAGAGTGAGACACAGGTGGGACACCTGCACCATAGGTGAGACACCTGCACCATAGGTGAGACACAGAGTGAGACACAGAGTGAGACACCTGCACCATAGGTGAGACACAGAGTGAGACACCTGCACCATAGGTGAGACACCTGCACCATAGGTGAGACACCTGCACCATAGGTGAGACACCTGCACCATAGGTGAGACACAGAGTGAGACACCTGCACCATAGGTGAGACACCTGCACCATAGGTGAGACACCTGCACCATAGGTGAGACACCTGCACCATAGGTGAGACACCTGCACCATAGGTGAGACACCTGCACCATAGGTGATACACAGAGTGAGACACCTGCACCATAGGTGAGACACAGAGTGAGACACCTGCACCATAGGTGAGACACCTGCACCATAGGTGAGACACAGAGTGAGACACAGAGTGAGACACCTGCACCATAGGTGAGACACCTGCACCATAGGTGAGACACAGAGTGAGACACCTGCACCATAGGTGAGACACCTGCACCATAGGTGAGACACAGAGTGAGACACAGAGTGAGACACCTGCACCATAGGTGAGACACAGAGTGAGACACAGGTGGGACACCTGCACCATAGGTGAGACACCTGCACCATAGGTGAGACACAGAGTGAGACACAGAGTGAGACACCTGCACCATAGGTGAGACACCTGCACCATAGGTGAGACACAGAGTGAGACACAGAGTGAGACACCTGCACCATAGGTGAGACACCTGCACCATAGGTGAGACACAGAGTGAGACACAGAGTGAGACACCTGCACCATAGGTGAGACACCTGCACCATAGGTGAGACACAGAGTGAGACACAGAGTGAGACACCTGCACCATAGGTGAGACACCTGCACCATAGGTGAGACACAGAGTGAGACACAGAGTGAGACACCTGCACCATAGGTGAGACACCTGCACCATAGGTGAGACACAGAGTGAGACGCAGGTGGGACACCTGCACCATAGGTGAGACACCTGCACCATAGGTGAGACACAGAGTGAGACACAGAGTGAGACACCTGCACCATAGGTGAGACACAGAGTGAGACACCTGCACCATAGGTGAGACACCTGCACCATAGGTGAGACACCTGCACCATAGGTGAGACACAGAGTGAGACACCTGCACCATAGGTGAGACACCTGCACCATAGGTGAGACACAGAGTGAGACACAGAGTGAGACACCTGCACCATAGGTGAGACACCTGCACCATAGGTGAGACACAGAGTGAGACACAGGTGGGACACCTGCACCATAGGTGAGACACCTGCACCATAGGTGAGACACAGAGTGAGACACAGAGTGAGACACCTGCACCATAGGTGAGACACAGAGTGAGACACCTGCACCATAGGTGAGACACCTGCACCATAGGTGAGACACAGAGTGAGACACCTGCACCATAGGTGAGACACCTGCACCATAGGTGAGACACAGAGTGAGACACAGAGTGAGACACCTGCACCATAGGTGAGACACAGAGTGAGACACAGGTGGGACACCTGCACCATAGGTGAGACACCTGCACCATAGGTGAGACACAGAGTGAGACACAGAGTGAGACACCTGCACCATAGGTGAGACACCTGCACCATAGGTGAGACACAGAGTGAGACACAGAGTGAGACACCTGCACCATAGGTGAGACACCTGCACCATAGGTGAGACACAGAGTGAGACACAGAGTGAGACACCTGCACCATAGGTGAGACACCTGCACCATAGGTGAGACACAGAGTGAGACACAGAGTGAGACACCTGCACCATAGGTGAGACACCTGCACCATAGGTGAGACACAGAGTGAGACACAGAGTGAGACACCTGCACCATAGGTGAGACACCTGCACCATAGGTGAGACACAGAGTGAGACACAGGTGGGACACCTGCACCATAGGTGAGACACCTGCACCATAGGTGAGACACAGAGTGAGACACAGAGTGAGACACCTGCACCATAGGTGAGACACAGAGTGAGACACCTGCACCATAGGTGAGACACCTGCACCATAGGTGAGACACCTGCACCATAGGTGAGACACCTGCACCATAGGTGAGACACCTGCACCATAGGTGAGACACCTGCCCCATAGGTGAGACACCTGCACCATAGGTGAGACACCTGCACCATAGGTGAGACACAGAGTGAGACACCTGCACCATAGGTGAGACACAGAGTGAGACACCTGCACCATAGGTGAGACACCTGCACCATAGGTGAGACACCTGCACCATAGGTGAGACACAGAGTGAGACACAGAGTGAGACACCTGCACCATAGGTGAGACACCTGCACCATAGGTGAGACACAGAGTGAGACACCTGCACCATAGGTGAGACACCTGCACCATAGGTGAGACACAGAGTGAGACACAGAGTGAGACACCTGCACCATAGGTGAGACACAGAGTGAGACACAGGTGGGACACCTGCACCATAGGTGAGACACCTGCACCAAAGGTGAGACACAGAGTGAGACACAGAGTGAGACACCTGCACCATAGGTGAGACACCTGCACCATAGGTGAGACACAGAGTGAGACACAGAGTGAGACACCTGCACCATAGGTGAGACACCTGCACCATAGGTGAGACACAGAGTGAGACACAGAGTGAGACACCTGCACCATAGGTGAGACACCTGCACCATAGGTGAGACACAGAGTGAGACACAGAGTGAGACACCTGCACCATAGGTGAGACACCTGCACCATAGGTGAGACACAGAGTGAGACACAGAGTGAGACACCTGCACCATGGGTGAGACACCTGCACCATAGGTGAGACACAGAGTGAGACACAGGTGGGACACCTGCACCATAGGTGAGACACCTGCACCATAGGTGAGACACAGAGTGAGACACAGAGTGAGACACCTGCACCATAGGTGAGACACCTGCACCATAGGTGAGACACAGAGTGAGACACAGGTGGGACACCTGCACCATAGGTGAGACACCTGCACCATAGGTGAGACACAGAGTGAGACACAGAGTGGAGACACCTGCACCATAGGTGAGACACAGAGTGAGACATCTGCACCATAGGTGAGACACAGAGTGAGACACCTGCACCATAGGTGAGACACAGAGTGGGACACCTGCACCATAGGTGAGACACAGAGTGGGACACCTCCATCGTAGGTGAGACACAGAGTGGGACACCTGTACCATAGGTGAGACACAGAGTGGGACACCTGCACCATAGGTGAGACACAAAGTGAGACACAGGTGAGACACCTGCACCATAGGTGAGACACAGGTGAGACACCTCCATCATAGGTGAGACACAGGTGAGACACCTCCATCATAGGTGAGACACAGAGTGAGACACCTGCACCATAGGTGAGACACAGAGTGGGACACAGGTGAGACACCTCCATCATAGGTGAGACACAGAGTGAGACACCTGCACCATAGGTGAGACACAGAGTGAGACACCTGCACCATAGGTGAGACACAGAGTGAGACACCTGCACCATCGGTGAGACACAGAGTGAGACACCTGCACCATAGGTGAGACACAGATTGAGACACCTCCATCGTATGTGAGACACAGGTGAGACACCTGCACCATAGGTGAGACACAGAGTGAGACACCTGCACCATAGGTGAGACACAGGTGGGACACAGAGTGAGACACCTGTACCATAGGTGAGACACAGGTGAGACACCTCCATCATAGGTGAGACACAGAGTGAGACATCTGCACCATAGGTGAGACACAGGTGAGACACCTCCATCATAGGTGAGACACAGAGTGAGACACCTGTACCATAGGTGAGACACAGGTGAGACACCTCCATCATAGGTGAGACACAGAGTGAGACACCTGCACCATAGGTGAGACACAGAGTGAGACACCTGCACCATAGGTGAGACACAGGTGGGACACCTCCATCGTAGGTGAGACAGAGTGAGACACCTGCACCATAGGTGAGACACAGAGTGAGACACCTGCACCATAGGTGAGACACAGAGTGAGACACCTCCATCGTAGGTGAGACACAGAGTGAGACACCTCCATCGTAGGTGAGACACAGGTGAGACACCTGCACCATAGGTGAGACACAGAGTGAGACACCTGCACCATAGGTGAGACACAGAGTGAGACACAGAGTGAGACACCTGCACCATAGGTGAGACACAGAGTGAGACACCTCCATCATAGGTGAGACACCTGCACCATAGGTGAGACACAGGTGAGACACCTGCACCATAGGTGAGACACAGCGTGGGACACCTCCATCATAGGTGAGACACAGAGTGAGACACCTGCACCATAGGTGAGACACAGAGTGAGACACCTGCACCATAGGTGAGACACAGGTAAGACACCTCCATCATAGGTGAGACACAGGTGGGACACCTCCATCATAAGTGAGACACAGAGTGGGACACCTGCACCATAGGTGAGACATAGAGTGAGACACCTCCATCATAGGTGAGACAGAGTGAGACACCTGCACCATAGGTGAGACACAGGTGGGACACCTGCACCATAGGTGAGACACAGAGTGGGACACCTCCATCGTAGGTGAGACACAGGTGAGACACCTGTATCATAGGTGAGGCACAGAGTGGGACACCTCCATCATAGGTGAGGCACAGAGTGAGACACCTGCACCATAGGTGAGACACAGAGTGAGACACCTGCACCATAGGTGAGACACAGGTGGGACACCTCCATCGTAGGTGAGACAGAGTGAGACACCTGCACCATAGGTGAGACACAGAGTGAGACACCTGCACCATAGGTGAGACACAGGTGAGACGCCTCCATCATAGGTGAGACGCAGAGTGGGACACCTCCATCGTAGGTGAGATGCAGAGTGAGACACCTCCATAGGTGAGACACAGAGTGAGACACCTCCATCGTAGGTGAGACAGAGTGAGACACCTGCACCATAGGTGAGACACAGGTGAAACACCTGCACCATAGGTGAGACACAGAGTGAGACACCTGCACCATAGGTGAGACACAGAGTGAGACACCTGCACCATAGGTGAGACACAGAGTGAGACACCTGCACCATAGGTGAGACACAGAGTGAGACACCTCCATCGTAGGTGAGACACAGAGTGAGACACCTCCATCGTAGGTGAGACACAGAGTGAGACACCTCCATCGTAGGTGAGACACAGGTGAGACACCTGCACCATAGGTGAGACACAGAGTGAGACACCTGCACCATAGGTGAGACACAGAGTGAGACACCTGCACCATAGGTGAGACACAGAGTGAGACACCTCCATCGCAGGTGAGACACAGAGTGGGACACCACTATCATAGGTGAGAGACAGGTGAGACACTTGCAGCATAGGTGAGACACAGGTGAGACACCTCCATCATAGGTGAGACACAGAGTGAGACACCTGCACCATAGATGAGACACAGAGTGAGACACACAGTGAGACACCTCCATCATAGGTGAGACACCTGCACCATAGGTGAGACACAGAGTGGGACACCTCCATCATAGGTGAGACACAGAGTGAGACACCTGCACCATAGGTGAGACACAGAGTGGGACACCTCCATCATAGGTGAGACACAGGTGAGACACCTGCACCATAGGTGAGACAGAGTGAGACACCTGCACCATAGGTGAGACACAGAGTGAAGCACCTACACCATAGGTGAGACACAGGTGAGACACCTGCACCATAGGTGAGACAGAGTGAGACACCTGCACCATAGGTGAGACACAGAGTGAGACACCTGCACCATAGGTGAGACACAGGTAAGACACCTCCATCATAGGTGAGACAGGTGGGACACCTCCATCATAGGTGAGACACAGAGTGGGACACCTGCACCATAGGTGAGACACAGAGTGAGACACCTCCATCATAGGTGAGACACAGGTGAGACACCTGCATCATGGGTGAGACACAGGTGAGACACCTCCATCATAGGTGAGACACAGAGTGAGACACCTGCACCATAGGTGAGACACAGAGTGAAACACCTCCATCAAAGGTGAGACAGAGTGAGACACCTGCACCATAGGTGAGACACAGGTGAGACACCTGCACCATAGGTGAGACACAGGTGGGACACCTCCATCATAGGTGAGACACAGAGTGGGACACCTCCATCGTAGGTGAGACACAGAGTGAGACACCTGCACCATAGGTGAGACACAGAGTGGGACACCTCCATCATAGGTGAGACACAGTTGGGACACCTCCATCATAGGTGAGGCACAGGTGAGACACCTGCACCATAGGTGAGACACTGAGTGGGACACCTCCATCATAGGTGAGACACAGAGTGGGACACCTCCATCGTAGGTGAGACACAGAGTGAGACACCTGCACCATAGGTGAGACACTGAGTGGGACACCTGCACCATAGGTGAGACACTGAGTGGGACACCTCCATCGTAGGTGAGACACAGAGTGAGACACCTGCACCATAGGTGAGACACAGTTGGGACACCTCCATCGTAGGTGAGACACAGAGTGGGACACCTCCATCATAGGTGAGACACAGGTGGGAGACCAGCTTGGGGGGGGGGGGGGGGGGGGCTACGCTCAAAGTCACCGCTCGCCAATTCACCTGTGCGCACCGGTGCCTGTGTGCGTGTCTCCCCAGCCTACTACATGGACAACGTGGTGAAAGGTGAGGCCCGCTCTCACGCGATGGCACCCGGCACAGCCTCCCGTGCCCGCCAACCGATGTGGCGGGCACGGGAGGCTCTCGTTCGCAACTCGCCTCGCCCCCTCGCCAACCTGCTCCACCTTCAGGCCCCGCGAGGGGCACCTCGGGTTCGGCGAGCGACAGCCTCGCGTCCCCCGCGTCTCCCCACCCCCACCCGTCCCCCCCCCCCCCCCCGCATCTCCCCACCCCCACCCTTCCCCCCCCCCGTGTCTCCCCACGCACCCCCCCGCGTCCCCCACGCCCCCCCCCCGCGTCCCCCCACGAGCCCCCCCCCCCCCCGCGTCTCCTCACGCCGCCCCCCCCGTGTCTCACAGCAGCAGCGAAACGACGACTCGCGCTGCACGTTGTTGTTGTGGTGGTGGTTGTTGTCGTCATTGCTGCTGTTGTTGTTGTGGTTGTTGTAGTGGTTGTTGTTGTCATTGCTGCTGTTGTTGTTGTGGTAGTTGTGGTGGTTGTAGTGGTTGTTGTCGTCATTGCTGTTGCTGCTGCTGCTGTTGTTGTTGTTGTGGTGGTGGTTGTTGTCGTCATTGCTGCTGTTGTTGTTGTGGTTGTTGTAGTGGTTGTTGTTGTCATTGCTGCTGTTGTTGTTGTGGTAGTTGTGGTGGTTGTAGTGGTTGTTGTCGTCATTGCTGTTGCTGCTGCTGCTGTTGTTGTTGTTGTTGTGGTGGTGGTTGTGGTGGTGGTTGTCGTCATTGCTGCTGTTGTTGTTGTTGTGGTGGTGGTTGTCGTCATTGCTGTTGTTGTTGTTGTGGTTGTTGTCGTCATTGCTGCTGTTGTTGTTGTTGTGGTTGTTGTTGTGGTTGTTGTCGTCATTGCTGCTGTTGTTGTTGTTGTTGTGGTTGTTGTGGTGGTTGTTGTCGTCATTGCTGCTGTTGTTGTTGTTGTGGTTGTTGTGGTTGTTGTGGTGGTTGTTGTCGTCATTGCTGCTGCTGTTGTTGTTGTTGTGGTGGTTGTGGTGGTTGTTGTGGTTGTCGTCATTGCTGCTGTTGCTGTTGTTGTTGTTGTGGTGGTTGTGGTGGTTGTTGTCGTCATTGCTGCTGTTGTTGTTGTGGTGGTTGTGGTGGTTGTTGTCGTCATTGCTGCTGCTGTTGTTGTTGTTGTGGTGGTTGTTGTCGTCATCATTGCTGCTGCTGTTGTTGTGGTTGTTGTAGTGGTTGTTGTCGTCATTGCTGCTGCTGCTGTTGTTGTTGTGGTTGTTGTGGTGGTTGTTGTCGTCATTGCTGTTGTTGTTGTTGTGGTGGTTGTTGTCGTCATTACTGTTGTTGTTGTTGTGGTGGTTGTGGTGGTTGTTGTCGTCATTGCTGCTGTTGTTGTTGTTGTGGTGGTTGTTGTCGTCATTGCTGTTGTTGTTGTTGTGGTGGTTGTGGTGGTTGTTGTCGTCATTGCTGCTGCTGCTGCTGCTGTTGTTGTTGTGGTGGTTGTGGTTGTTGCAGTGGTTGTTGTCGTCATTGCTGCTGCTGCTGTTGTTGTAGTTGTAGTGGTTGTTGTCGTCATTGCTGCTGCTGCTGTTGTTGTGGTGGTTGTTGTGGTGGTTGTGGTGGTTGTCGTCATTGCTGCTGTTGTTGTTGTTGTTGTGGTTGTTGTAGTGGTTGTTGTCGTCATTGCTGCTGCTGTTGTTGTTGTTGTAGTGGTTGTTGTGGTGGTTGTTGTCATTGCTGCTGCTGCTGTTGTTGTTGTTGTGGTTGTTGTGGTGGTTGTTGTCGTCATTGCTGCTGCTGTTGTTGTGGTTGTTGTAGTGGTTGTTGTCGTCATTGCTGCTGTTGTTGTTGTGGTTGTTGTGGTGGTTGTTGTCGTCATTGCTGCTGCTGTTGTTGTGGTTGTTGTGGTGGTTGTTGTCGTCATTGCTGCTGCTGTTGTTGTTGTTGTGGTGGTTGTTGTGGTTGTTGTCGTCATTGCTGCTGCTGTTGTTGTTGTTGTAGTGGTTGTTGTGGTGGTTGTTGTCGTCATTGCTGCTGTTGTTGTTGTTGTTGTGGTTGTTGTGGTGGTTGTTGTCGTCATTGCTGCTGCTGTTGTTGTTGTTGTGGTGGTTGTTGTCGTCATTGCTGTTGTTGTTGTTGTGGTTGTTGTGGTGGTTGTTGTCGTCATTGCTGCTGCTGTTGTTGTTGTGGTGGTTGTTGTCATTGCTGCTGTTGTTGTTGTTGTGGTGGTTGTTGTGGTTGTTGTCGTCATTGCTGCTGCTGTTGTTGTTGTTGTTGTAGTGGTTGTTGTCGTCATTGCTGTTGTTGTTGTGGTTGTTGTGGTGGTTGTTGTCGTCATTGCTGCTGCTGCTGCTGTTGTGGTTGTTGTCGTCATTGCTGCTGCTGCTGCTGTTGTTGTTGTGGTTGTTGTGGTGGTTGTTGTCGTCATTGCTGCTGCTGTTGTTGCTGTTGTTGTTGTGGTTGTTGTGGTGGTTGTTGTCGTCATCATTGCTGCTGCTGTTGTTGCTGTTGTTGTGGTTGTAGTGGTTGTTGTCGTCATCATTGCTGCTGCTGTTGTTGTGGTGGTTGTTGTGGTGGTTGTTGTCGTCATTGCTGCTGTTGTTGTTGTTGTGGTTGTTGTGGTGGTTGTTGTCGTCATTGCTGCTGCTGCTGTTGTTGTTGTTGTGGTGGTTGTTGTCGTCATTGCTGCTGTTGTTGTTGTGGTTGTTGTGGTGGTTGTTGTCGTCATTGCTGCTGTTGTTGTTGTGGTGGTTGTAGTGGTTGTTGTCATTGCTGCTGCTGCTGCTGTTGTTGTGGTTGTGGTGGTTGTTGTCGTCATTGCTGCTGCTGCTGTTGTTGTTGTGGTTGTAGTGGTTGTTGTCGTCATTGCTGTTGTTGTTGTGGTGGTTGTTGTGGTGGTTGTTGTCGTCATTGCTGTTGTTGTTGTGGTGGTTGTTGTGGTGGTTGTTGTCGTCATTGCTGTTGTTGTTGTTGTGGTTGTTGTGGTGGTTGTTGTCGTCATTGCTGCTGCTGCTGTTGTTGTTGTTGTGGTTGTTGTCGTCATTGCTGTTGTTGTTGTTGTGGTTGTGGTTGTTGTCGTCATTGCTGCTGCTGTTGTTGTGGTGGTTGTTGTGGTTGTTGTGGTGGTTGTGGTTGTGGTTGTTGTTGTGGTGGTTGTCGTCATTGCTGTTGTTGTGGTTGTTGTGGTTGTTGTTGTGGTTGTTGTCGTCATTGCTGTTGTTGTTGTTGTTACAGAAGGCTGCCCGTCGCTGTGTTCCGAGCACGGCCGCTGTTCGCTGGGACACGGCGGGTGGCGCTGCCTCTGCGAGTCGGGCTGGCGGGGGAGCGCCTGCGACGTGGCCGCAGAGACGGCGTGCGGGGACGGCAGAGACGACGACGCCGGTACGGGGGTGGGGGGTGGTGGGGGTGGTGGGGGTGGGGGTGCGGGAGGGGGTGGTGGGGGTGGGGGAGGAGGTGGTGGGGGTGGTGGGGGGGTGGTGGTGGTGGAGTTGGAGGTGGGGGCAGTGCCGGATTATCCCAGTAGTTCAAAAGCTACACATGTGTAGTAGCTACTATACATGTGTAGTAGCTACTATACATGTGTAGTAGCTACTATACATGTGTAGTAGCTACTATACATGTGTAGTAGCTACTACTACACGTGTAGTAGCTACTACTACACGTGTAGTAGCTACTATACATGTGTAGCTAGTAGCTACTACACGTGTAGTAGTAGCTACTATATGTGTAGTAGCTACTACATGTCTAGTAGCTACTACATGTCTAGTAGCTACTACATGTCTAGTAGCTACTATATATGTAGTAGCTACTACTACACGTGTAGTAGTAGCTACTTCTACATATGTAGTAGCTACTATTACACGTGTAGTAGCTACTACTACACGTGTAGTAGTAGCTACGGGCCCCGCACTTTCAAGGGCACCGTGCTAAACGCTTTCAAGCTATCAATTCCGGTTCAGTGATTCTGCACTTGCTCTATTACTACAGTACTATACCGCCTACGGCTTTTACGAACGACCGGGTGTTTAAGGTTAGCGATTTGTCGTATTATCCGGCTGTATAGCAAGGGAAAAATAATACAATTACTTTACTATGCAAGTTAAAAATTGTGTTTTAATATTTACGTGTTTTGTTCTTTAATGTAGGGCCCCTTTATAACATCGTGTACAGCAGGCCCCAGCACTAACTTCGGCACTGGGTGGGGGGGGGGCATGGATTGTGAAGGTTTGGTCGAGGCAGAGGTAGGCAGCAGAGGGAATGACGAGATGGGTTTTTGCCGTTCACGGGTATCGCCACTTCTCACGGAATGATGCGAAACAGCCTCCTCGCGGGCTTTGACACCCAGCCTCTCGTCAACAGGTGCAGGGTTGCTTAAAGTGGTGAGATGTTAACTACCTCGTCTGGTATGCAGGAGGCCATGGGTTCGATCCCGACCCTGACGCCTGCTGTATATTTGGAGTCTGCGTGTCTCTCTCTCTCTCTCCGCGTGGTGAGATGTTAACTACCTCGCCAGGTCTACAGAAGGTCGTGGGTTCGATCCCGACCCTGACGATGCCTGCTGCTGTATATTTGGAGCTTGTGTGCCTCTCTCTCTCTCTCCGTGGTGAGATGTTGACTACCTCGCATGGTCTACAGGAGGTCGTGGGTTAGATCCCGACCCTGACGATGCCTGCTGCTGTATATTTGGAGTTTGTGTGCCTTTCTCTCTCTCCGTGGTGAGATGTTAACTTCCTCACCTGGTCTGCAAGAGGCCGTGGGTTCGATCCCGACCCTGACGATGCCTGCTGCTGTATATTTGGAGCTTGTGTGCCTCTCTCTCTCTCTCCGTGGTGAGATGTTAACTTCCTCACCTGGTCTGCAGGAGGTCGTGGGTTAGATGCCGACCCTGACGATGCCTGCTGCTGTATATTTGGAGTTTGTGTGCCTCTCTCTTCGTGGTCGCGTGGATGTTTCTCCGGGTCCTCCGGTTTTCCCCTCCACATCACGCGTTTAGAGTGTTTGGTTGTTATAAATGTCCACGTGATGATGATGATGATGCACCACTTCGCTGAGCTATCATTTGTGGCCAGATCGCTTCTGAAAAAGCGCTACATAGCTCAGTGGGCCTTGCCTGGTCAAATATAAACATTTGTTTCGATTATCGTTTGAAGTCCGGTGGCGGTGATGGCTACTCTGCTGTTGCTGCTGCTGCTGCTGCACGTGCAGCGAGGGTTGGTGGATCACTCACAGATGTTGCGTGGAACTCCCTTCACCGTGGGCGGGCGTCAAGGAGGAGCAGCAGTAGCCCTGGCCTTGTGTGTGGACTAATCGCCATCTGTTCCATCTGTAGGCGGGGGGCGGAGGATAGAGCGTTGCCCCCTCGCACGCGAGGCCTTGGTTTTCTCCGGGCGCTCCGCTGTCCTCCCCATGTGAATAACAACAGCGGCAAACACGACACGTCGTCAATCGGCTGAACGCGCCGCACGAATCAGCGTCCCTACCGTGCAGCGGCGGCGGCGGCGATGGCGGTGGCAGGACCCTCTTGAAAACGAGTCCCGAGACTCGCTCGCGTGGCTGTACCACGATGAACGGAGTCGATTATAAACCATTCACGCGATGCCGGTTCGAGCCGAGGCACCCTGCCCGTTCCCAACGCGCTACGCACTGTGTCCGTTACTCGGCTCGCAGAGGTCAGCTCCCCGCTTGACCTCTTCCACTGCTGGGCTCTCTCTCTCTGTCGCTCCCCGCTCCCTCGCACCGCTCCGAACTCTCCCCCTAACTCCTCTCTCC
The DNA here is from genome assembly GCF_048934315.1 of Petromyzon marinus. Lineage (NCBI taxonomy): Eukaryota > Metazoa > Chordata > Hyperoartia > Petromyzontiformes > Petromyzontidae > Petromyzon > Petromyzon marinus. The sequence goes on from NC_133727.1 coordinate 2,002,755, forward strand.
GTCTCTACCTCATCTATCCCCTCCCTCTCCTACCCCACTCTTGCCTCTCTCTCTCTCGTCTATCCCTCGATTCCCTATCCCATCCCTCCCCTCTCATCACTCCCCTCCCATCCCTCCCACCACTCCCATCCCATCCCTCCCATCCAATCCCTTCCATCCCTCCCCTCTCATCCCTCCCCTCTCATCCCCTCCCATCCCATCCCTCCCCATCCCATCCCATCCCATCCCTCCCATCCCATCCCTCCCACCCCTCCCCTCCCATCCCTCCCACCCCTCCCATCTCATCCCTCCCATCCAATCCCTTCCATCCCTCCCCTCTCATCACTCCCATCCCTCCCACCACTCCCACCCCTCCCATCCCATCCCTCCCCATCCCATCCCTCCCCTCTCATCCCTCCCATCCCATCCATCCCATGCCTCCCACCCCTCATCCCATCCCCCCTCCCCTGCCCGATCCCCTCCCCTGCCCCCGTCCCCTGCCCCATCCCCTCCCCTGCCCCATCCCCTCCCCTGCCCCATCCCCTCCCCTGGCCCCTCCCCTCCCCTGCCCCCTCCCCTGCCCCCGTCCCCTGCCCCCGTCCCCTGCCCCCGTCCCCTGCCCCCGTCCCCTGCCCCCGTCCCCTCCCCTGCCCCCGTCCCCTGCCCCCATCGCCACCACCACCAGACGGTCTCACCGACTGCCTGGACCCAGATTGCTGCGTGCAGCCGTCGTGCCGCGCGGCCCCGACGTGCCGCGGCTCCCCGGACCCGGCGACGCTGCTGAGGCGGCCCGGCTGGGCCACGGCTCGGGCCGGGCCGAGCCGGGGTCGCGGGTGGCCGCCGGCCTCCTTCTGGGAGCGCGTCGGCTTCCTGCTGGGCAGGGACAGCGTGCACGTGGTGCCCGGGGAGAACCCCTTCGATAGCAGGTAGAGTACGGGGGAGTGTGAGGGGGAGAGTGTGAGGGGGAGTGTGAGGGGGAGTGTGAGGGGGAGAGTGTGAGAGGGGAGTGTGAGGGGAGGTGTGAGGGGAGGGAGTGTGAGGAGGGGAGTGTGAGGGGGAGTGTGAGGGGAGTGTGAGGGGGGAGTGTGAGGGGGGGAGTGTGAGGGGGAGGAGTGAGAGGGGAGTGTGAGGGGGAGTGTGAGGGAGAGTGTGAGGGGGGGAGTGTGAGGGGGAGTGTGAAGGGTAGTGTGAGGGGGAGAGTGTGAGGGGAGAGTGTGAGGGGAGTGTGAGGGAGAGTGTGAGGGGGGGAGTGTGAGGGGGAGTGTGAGGGGAGAGTGAGGGGGGGGAGTGTGAGGGGAGAGTGTGAGGGGGGAGTGTGAGGGGGGAGTGTGAGGGGGAGTGTGAGGGGGAGTGTGAGGGGGGAGTGTGGGGGGGAGTGTGAGGGGGAGTGTGAGGGGAGAGTGTGAGGGGGGAGTGTGTGGGGGGAGTGTGAGGGGGAGTGTGAGGGGGAGTGTGAGGGGGGAGTGTGAGGGGGGGGAGTGTGAGGGGGGAGTGTGAGGGGAGAGTGAGGGGGGGTGTGAGGGGAGAGTGTGAGGGGGGAGTGTGAGGGGGAGTGTGAGGGGGAGTGTGAGGGGGAGTGTGAGGGGGGAGTGTGGGGGGGGGAGTGTGAGGGGGGAGTGTGAGGGGAAAGAGTGAGAGGGGAAAGAGTGTGAGGGGAGAGTGTGAGGGGAGAGTGAGAGGGGAGAGTGTGAGGGGAGAGTGTGAGGGGAGAGGTGTGAGGGGTGAGTGTGAGGGGGGTGTGTGTGGGGGGGAGTGTGAGGGGAGAGTGAGGGGGGAGTGTGAGGGGAGAGTGAGAGGGGGGAGTGTGTGAGGGGGAGTGTGAGGGGGAGTGTGAGGGGGAGTGTGAGGGGGGAGGGTGAGGGGGGAGTGTGAGGGGGGAGTGTGAGGGGGGGAGTGTGAGGGGGAGTGTGAGGGAGGAGTATGAGGGGGGAGTGAGGGGAGAGTGTGAGGGAGAGTGTGAGGGAGAGTGTGAGGGGAGAGTGTGAGGGGTGAGTGTGAGGGGAGAGTGTGAGGGGAGAGTGTGAGAGGGGGAGTGTGATGGGGGAGTGTGCAGGGGGAGTGTGAGGGGGTAGTGTGAGGGGGATTGTGAGGGG